>NW_027496850.1:0-207352 GCF_021521415.1 Bidens hawaiensis | reverse complement strand
TAAAAACAACCATAGGGTGTTTATGTAATATACCTTCAAGAGTCCGGGAAAAATGAAGGAGATGATAGTTTGAATGCTAGTCTCCTAAACGGAAGACCTCAAGCTTGTATACCCTTCAAGCATCCAACAAACACCCTTATTATGCTAGGATTTTCACTCAAAACCTGCTTCTTGTTCCTCCTTCCTTTGGCCGAAATTAGAGAAAAAGAACAGAGAGTTTTGTTTGCTTCTTGTGTGTGTGTGTGTGTGTGAGAAAGATGGATACAACTAATGCACCAGCACACGAACCAATGGACCCTTGTGCATGTCTTGGAATAAATAAAACAATTAAGTGAGCAGAAGGGGGGGGGGGCGTCCACTTTGGCTCCCCTTCAAGTTTCAAACTCCAACTTGTTTTATATTGTTACTTATGATATATTATAACATAACATGCCAAATGCAATAAGCTTTGCTTTTTGTTATTTAACAAACAAAAATAACATAGTACAAGTAACATGCAAAGTACAATAAGCCTTGCATATTGTTATTTAACCAACTTAAATAACATTACAAGTAACATGCAAAGCATCTTCTCTTATAACATAAATTTTTCATATAATTTATTTAATTCAAGTGCAAATATTTGGAAACTCATTTTCAAAATATTATAAGTGTTAATATTTATTTATCAGGTCATATCTTAAATAAATATCGTGGTATTTGTGTAGATTGTTTTTGGATATTGTAACACCCCAGCTAAAGCGGAATACGCCCAGGTGCGACGTACAGAATGCCCAAAACACATGTGACACTATTAAGTGACAATATTATCATTATTTCATTAATGATTCAAATAACAAGTACTTTTGCAAATAAGAAAGTTACAAGGCAATAAACAAGTCAAAAACTTTATTATTGATAATCCTATGTCTAGTGTCTTCTCTTGTTTCATCCTCTAATAGGCATACTTGTAACATATGTATAAAATAATGTCAACTAACTTAATAGTTGGTGAGTTCCCACAGTTTTTATATAATACATAAAAATCATACAATTCCATGAAAACTCGTGAAAAGCAAATAAGGTCCTTTCCAATTGGGATTGTGTACCGATGTACTCGGTTAATAAGGCCCTTTTCTACTCATAACAACAAGTTCTTGAGTGCAAAGGGGGGCGTATGATCATACTATATTGAAGTAATCCATGAACAAGTAACAAGTAAGCACACAAGTCCATGTATGAATTGTAGTTTGAAAGAAAAATCATAAACAATTGGGTTTTTGTAGGATACATATGCTACCCACAAAAAAATAAAAGGGTAAAAAGGGGAGTGTGAGAAACTCACATTTGAAAATGGAATGACAACTTGGAAACGAAACGGAAAGCGCGTTATATGAAACCGAAGTATCGAATCTCACAAGCTAAGAAAATAAGAACACTAGAACTACTAATTAATTTAATGAAAAAATAACATGTCGGTTTTAAGGTTCATATATTTATTATTTTTGTATATACTTTTACCCTCTCTAAGTATATTAATATTTAAGTTTAATGGATTTTAACGGTTTATCATTATAATATTGTTTATGAGTTTTATACTTAATTTATATATAATAATGTTACAGGATTTTAGATTTACCGGTATATTTATTTGTTCTAAACGTTTGTCGGTTTGAGAATTGGTAAGGTTACCACAATATTATATATATAAATATCTTACAAGTTTTAACGAACGGTTTGAGTTTTTAATGATTGGGTTCTTGGTTGAAAAGGTTAAAAATATTCTAAAACAATTGATAGTTAACTTAAAATGATTTTATTTATTTTATATTATTTATAAATTTATATCTGATTTATTAAAACTATTAAATAATTTGTAATAAAAAATATATACTAGATCTGTAGTGACCCGGGTTCAAACCCGGGTCTTCATGGCCATATCTAACATACACAGCCACTAGACCAAATTGTTAACATTGTTTATAGATGGAAACTAATAATTATAAACAACTTAAATTTCATCTTCTTCACCATAAACCCTAGATTTCAATTATCCAATTCTGATCTATGTTTGTTGAATTAGAGTTAGGGGTTTTATTTGTCGGGTTAAAACGAATCAAACCCATGTGAAAAATACCTTGGATGGCGCCGGAAAGATGACGAACGGGTCTTGGCCGGAATCGGATATGGGTGAACGAATTGGAGGTTATAAACAGTTTGTTTGTGTATTGTAAGGCTTATGGAACCTTGGGACGAAGATTAGGGTCATATTTATAATGCCAATTCGATTAATTCGTTTTAATTCGTGTTAATGGTGGTTTTATTATAATCCGATTAGTGGTGGATTAATACGCGTTAAATGGTTCGTTAATGACGAAATAAATTAGATAATAATGTTTAGGAGTTGTGGAGACTTCGTTTGGTATGTTTAACGGATCAAAACGAGTGTTATAATGGGTTTCATGCGTCGCCGACGCCGGTCGCCGGATCTGCTGGCCGGAAACACGAACGGGAGAAACAAGGGAGGCTGCTGGGTTTGTTAATTATTATTATTATTATAAGCAATATACACTTTTGGCCCCTAGACTTTTGAAACATATATATAACCAATTTTAAACTTAATTTACTCCTTAACCCTTAACTTTATAAATATACCTATTTGATTAAAACTTGTTACATTTTTATTATCTTTGGATTATTTTGTTTTTCTACTCACATAGTTTGAACATGATTATTTTTTAACGTTTAAGGCTCGGAGATTCGTAGATTGAATGATACGAATAGATAATGAATATAAACGAACTTTAAATACATGAATATGATATAAATTGATAACTTTCAAAAACAAGTACTTTGAAATGACAAAACGGGTCAGTTCAACAAAAAACAAATACAAATACGAATACAAAAAATTGACAAATGTCACAGCATTCCCTACTTTTGAGAATTTCGTCCCGAAATTAGGTAGAAGAATCTGTAACAAAATGATGAGGATACTTTGTTCGCATTTGATCTTCTCGTTCCCAGATGAAATCAGCGCCACGCTTGGATTCCCAACGAACCTTTACCAAAGGTATATGAGTACGTTTAGTTTCCTTGTCTTTGCGATCCATGATTTCCACTGGTTTCTCGACAAAGTGCATTGTTTCATCGATGCGCACTTCGTCGAGTGGTACATGGAGATTTCCATCAGCAAGACATTTCTTCAAATTTGAAACATGAAACGTTGGATGGACGTTAGAAAGCTCTTGAGGAAGTTCGAGTGTATAAGTAACACTACCAACACGAGCGAGAATCTTGAAAGGTCCAACGAAGCGAGGAGATAGTTTACCTTTCTTGCCAAAATGAACAACACCTTTCCAAGGAGATACCTTGAGAAGGACACGGTCACCAACATTAAACTCGAGAGGTCACCGTCGCTTATCGGCGTAACTCTTTTGACGGCTACGAGCGGTTAAAAGGTTAGTCGGATTTGAGCGATCAGATCAATGGTGTCTTGAACAAGTTCCGGACTGGTGATTTGGGTTTCACCAATTTCATTCCAACAAATAGGTGATCGAAATTTACGACCATAGAGTGCTTGGAACGGAGCCATACGGATACTCGAATGATAACTATTATTATACGAGAACTCAATCAAGTGAAGATCAGAATCCCAGTTTCCACCGAAATCCATGACACATGACCTAAGCATGTCTTTGAGCGCTTGGATCGTGCGCTCGGATTGCCCATCGGTTTGAGGATAATAGGCGGTGCTAAGATCTAATCGATTTCCCAACGCGTATCGAAGTGATGACCATAAGTGAGAAGTAAAACGACTATCACGATCGGAAATGGTATGCAAAGGTATACCATGACGAAAAACAATACGCTGAACATAGATATAAGTGAGTTGATCAACCGAAAACTTTTCGTTGATCGGAATGAAGTGCACGGATTTAGGCAAACGGTCAACAATAACCCAAATACCGTCATGTCGGTTTCGAGTAGTCGGAAGCTTGAACACAAAATCCATAGAGATATCTTCCCATTTCCAAACAGGGATGTGTGGTTGAACGAGCAAACCAGATGGTCATTGGTGGGGCCTTAACTTTAGCGCAAGTAAGGCATTTTCCCACATATAACGCGATGTCTTTCTTCATACCGGGCCACCAAACTGTGGTCCGTAGATCAAAATACATCTTATCCGCATCGGGATGAATGGAATATCTAGACTTATGAGCTTCGTCCATGATGAATGTGCGAAGATCGTCACAATTAGGAACCCACAAACGATTGAGGTAATACAACAAACCATCGCGCCTAGTTTCAAGTTGATTTTCAACACTGCATGACATTTCATCATACCTATTACCCTCGGTGACAAAGACATGTTGGGCTTCAAAGATACGAAGTTGGAGATCGGTTTGAACGGTCACACAATGAAGCATAATTGATTTCACATAGGTCTTTAGACTAAGGGCGTCGGCTACAACATTCGCTTTACCAGGATGATAACGAATTTCACAGTCGTAGTCGCTAAGTAGTTCGGCCTATCGTCGTTTTCGCATGTTTAGATCTTTTTGGTCGAAAATATGTTGAAGACTCTTTTGGTCGGTGAATACCACGCACTTAGTGCCATAGAGATAATGTCTCCAAATTTTCAACGCGTTGTATAATTCTTTTCGTTAACTTTAAGTTGTCGTGAAGCGTAAGCGATAACTTTACCTCGTTGCATAAGGACACAACCAAGACCTTGACTGCAAGCATCGCAATAGACAACAAAATCCTCATTTCCCTCGGGGAGTGCAAGGATTGGTGCATCGCAAAGCATGCGCTTAATAGTATGAAATGTTTCATCTTGCTTTGGCCCCCATACATAAGGTTTTCCCTTATGAGTTAGAGAGGTTAGGGGCAAAGCGTTCTTGGAAAAATTAAGAATGAAGCAACGATAATAACCCGCAAGACCAAGAAATGGACGTACTTCGGTAGGAGTGGTTGGAGTTTTCCCATTCTTAACGGCTTCGATTTTGGCTGGGTCAACGTGGATACCCTTTTCGTTTACTATATGCCCTAAGAACGGAATTTCTTTCAACCAGAACTCGCACTTTGAGAATTTAGCATATATTTGCTCCTTCCTTATGAGATCAAGAGCGGAATGAAGATGTTTCTCGTGCTGGGCTTTGGACTTGGAATAAATAAGAATGTCGTCAATAAAAATAATTATGAATATATCTAAGTAAGGTTTGCATACGCGGTTCATGAGGTCCATAAACACCGCGGGGGCATTGGTTAGCCCAAAAGGCATAACCCTAAATTCTTAATGCCCATAACGAGTCCGAAAAGCGGTTTTGGGTATGTCATCTTCATGTACGTGTAGTTGTTGATTACCCAAACGAAGATCAATCTTTGAGAAGCATGAAGCTCCTTGGAGTTGATCAAAAAGATCATCAATACGAGGCAAGCGATAACGATTCTTGATTGTGAGTTTGTTGAGCTCACGACAATCAATGCACATATGGAAGGATCCATCTTTCTTCTTGACGAAAAGAACAGGTGTGCCCCAAAGAGATGAACTAGGGCGAATGAACCCTTTATCCAAAAGTTCTTGGAGCTGGTTAGACAATTCTTGCATCTCGGAGGGTGCAAAATGATAAGGAGCCCTAGCAATCAGGGTTCCACCAGGCACGAGATCGATTCAAAATTCAACATCACGAATAGGAGGAAGACCAGAAACATCATCGGGAAACACTTTAGGATACTTGCGAACAACAGGAATGTCCTCCATTTTTCGTTATTTCTTTTCCACCACATGGGCTACGAATGCAACATACTTCTTGCGTAAGTAAGTTTGGGCTTGAAAACAAGTGATAAAATTTAGACTCAAGGGAGAAGGCTTCTCACCAGAGACACGGAGAATTTGACCATCGGCAAGCGGAATACGAATGAACTTCTCAAAGCAAACAGTTTCAGCACGATGAACAGTAACCAGTCCATGCCTACTATGATGTCAAAACTTCCCAATTGCATTGGAATGAGGTCGATTGAGAACTTGTGGCCATTTAAATATAACTTGCAATTTTGAATAACCGAGTCAATTGATATAGATTTACCATTAGCTACCTCAACAAAATACGAGTTTTTAAGCTTAGATCGGGGTTTAGCAAGTAAAGGCTCAAATTCAAAAGACACAAAGCTCATATCGGCACCAGTATCAAATAAAATGGTTGCAAAGTGGTCATTCACGAGGAACGTACCGTTCACCACATCACCACTTTGCTGAGCTTGATTGGCGTTAATCATGAAAGCACGCCCACGATTTTCTTGAGGAGCTTGAGCAGCTGGAAAGGCTTGACCAACTTGTGGTGCAGGAGCTTGGATAGCTTGATGCGGCTGCACTTGAGCTTGGTTAGCCAACAACAGTGGAACTTGCAGTTGATAAGCTTGTTGGGTTTGATAAGTTTGCACTTGGTATAGCGGAGCTGGTGCAAGCTGAAGCGAGTTTACAGATACGAGTCGTGGACACGCGTTTCAAAAGTGGTTAGGATCACCACAATGGTAGCAAGCTCGCACTTGGTTCAATGGATGGCCATAAGACACAGAACAGAGGTTTGGTTGAGCCAATCTTGGAGGAGCAATGACAGAGGTTTCTCGGCAAGTGGCACTAAGGTGTCCAAAACGGTTTCAAAGAGTGCATTGACGACAAATGGAAAAGGCGGGATGGTGTCGTTGGTAGGCGTTGCACAATGGATGGGGTCCATTGTACGGCTTTCGAAGATGTGGTGCAAGGTTGGGTTGGGGTTGAGGTGTGGTTTGTTGGGTTAACGCATAGTTCTTGCGCTTCTTTCCATGGTGGTGTGAGGAGAAAGCAGGCTTGGATGACTCAGGTTTCGATTCATTGGACTCGGTAAAGGGTTTATCAGCTGGTTTCTTTGATCCCTTCAATGTCAAAGTCTCGGCTTTAACATGATTATCAGTTAAAGTTGAAGCAAGGTTAATCGCGTCACCAAGTTATTTGGGAGCACTACTCAACACACTATCTTGGATTTGCCTTGGTAGTCCCCGAATGTACTTATCGATGGCACACAAGGTCGGGGTAACAAGGTGAGGTACCAGCACACTGAGTTCATTGAAATGAGAAGTGTAAGTTGCATGCTCACCACTCTCTTCTTTGAGGTTCCAAAACTCAGCTTCCAAGTTCATAAGCTCACTTGGAGGGCAGAATTGCTTGGTCATTAGTTCTTTCAATTCGTTCCATGGCATAGCCATGGCGGATTTGGCACCACGGGTTGTCTTTTCCTTCACCCACAAGGTAAGCGCCCCTTTTTCAAAGACACTTGTAGCAAAACGGGTTCGGTTATCATCGGGACACTCAATGTGGAGGAATTTGCTTTCCATTTGTTCGTACCACTGAAGTAGGGTAGTGGCACCTTCAGTGCCATCAAACTCCGGGGGTTTGGTGTTGGTGAAAGTCTTATACGAACATTGAGATGGTTTAGGCTCGCTTGAAGCAGATGCGATACAAGCAAAAAGGTTCTGGTGAATTTGGGTCATCATATCTAGGATGACCGCGACTAGTTGTTTGGTGATTTGAGCAGTTAACTTGCGGCTAGAGGTTTTGGAAGAACGACGCTTGTTGAAATGGATAGACATTCTGCGAACAATAGTAACGAAATTCGTAAGACTCGGAATAGGGTGTGGTATGAAAGAAATTCCTTGTTAAAGTTTGTTTTAAAATAAATACATAACTGAAAATCATAACAATGTTAATAAATCTTGTGCGGAACTTTAGAGTTTTCATGAACCACCACGGACTCTTATTTTCCAAAAATTGTCAAATCGAACCGAAAGCTAGGTATTCGCTTACAGAGTTCCAGTTTAAAACACATTGTAAAACATAAAGGAGTGCAACCATATTCTTTTCACAAAGAGAACATGGTCACGGTGAAAACTTAAAGTTGTGATTCATATGGCGTTGAAAGTGGTATGATTTGGCCTAATAGAGTTCATGCTCTTTCCTAACTCTCCAGGTAAGCAACCAGGTCCCACGTCTGATTGGGATTTATACGCATTGCTTATCCTTAGGTTTCAATAACCTTGGTGTCAAGAGTTTCAGAAAACAGGCACGTCCCCCTTACAGTTGCTACATATCCGCCATAAAGAACCATCTTTAAGAAGAATAAATATCATAAGACCACAATGAAAATCAATAATTGAAAATGTTGGAAAATCATTGTTTTTAGGCATAAGCCTTGGACTTGTGTGTGCTTGTGTAATTGAAGTAATTGAATCATCAGTATAATAGTAACAACTAAGTGGTTTTAACAATCACATAAGGCCCATATAATTTCTAATTATGCAACCTAAACAATTAAGAAAATAAACTATAACTAACTAGAAGACTACGTCTAATGCCCTATCTTATAGTCACGGCTCTGATACCAATCTGTAACACCCCGGCTAAAGCGGAATACGCCCGGGTGCGACGTACAAATTGACCAAAACACATGTGACACTATTAAGTGACAATATTATCATTATTTCATTGATGATTAAAATTACAAGTACTTTTGCAAATAAGAAAGTTACAAGGAAATAAACAAGTCAAACACTTTATTATTGATAATTCTATGTCTAGTTTCTTCTCTTGTTTCACCCTCTAATAAGCATACCGGTAACATATGTATAAAATAATGTCAACTAACTTAATAGTTGGTGAGTTCATACAGTTTTAATATAATACATAAAAATCATACAATTCCATGAAAACTCGTGAAAAGCAAAGAAGGTCCTTTCCAATTGGGATTGTGCACCAATGTACTCGGCTAATGAGGCCCGTTTCCACTCATAACAACAAGGTCTTGAGTGCAAAGAGGGGCGTATGATCATTCTATATTGAAGTAATCCATGAGCAAGTAATATTGAGCTAGTAACAAGTAAGCACACAAGTCCATGTATGAATTGTAGTTTGTAAGCAAAATCATAAAACAATTGGGTTTTTTTAGGATACATATGCTACTGTAACACCCCGTAACCGCAGCGGAAACGTAAACAGGATGCAACAGACACGTCTGATATCAACAGCATTGCTTATAAAGAAAACACCACTACATTAATTCACATCATATTACATTGTTCCGAGTTTAGTTACCGTCTAGGCGTTAACACATAGGTTTTACCAACAGTACATTAACATATTTAACACAAAATGATCACTAAACTTCCACAAAAAGCACGCGTCATCAAGCATGTAGCACTTACTCCAGTTTGGGAGTACCTAGAAAGCATGTAAAGAAAACGGGTCAACTACGAATAGTTGGTGAGTTTCACAATTTGAATAAACCATGATAAATCTATATCATAATATAATAGTATCGATGTAATTATGCTGAGCCCAAAAGCGAAACCTCTGTCTGGGGACACTGTTAACCCAGTACAGTACTCATTCCGGGGACAATGTTAACCCAGAAACACTTCTAGGGACATATGGGGACACTGTTAACCCAGTACTGTACCCATTCCGTACGATTCCCGTATAATCAAATATTTATAAATACACGCAAATCCATGCGTTCAGTATGTACTTAAACATTTTATTAGTAACATACTTTCCGCCCCGGGAAAATATTTGAAAACTATTCAGAAAAAGGGGCTCGTGAAACTCACCTTATCGTAGGCAATTAGGTATCACAGTACACCAGCTAATAGTCCGGATCTGTAATACGATCCCTAAGTTCGTTACTATACAATCACTATTAACATAACTTTAACCGTGTTAACCGGTACATCTGGGAACACCGTTAACCCAGTACTGTAACCGTTCCGGGGGCAATGTTAACCCAGAAACACTTCTCAGGACTCAGATTGTGATATCGTTTAGAGTTCAACAGTCAAAATTACTAATAGTTTGTTTTGCGTGCCTAGCACGGTTATCTGTTTTTACGTTTCAAAAATGAGTTTGGTCACACACGACCCGAAAATAGTGGTTGACCGATAATTTAATTAAAGCCGTGAAATTAGAGCTCGGTTTAGACGCCCCGATTGGCCGCGGGACCCGTTTCCGTCTTTAATGCACCGGAAACTGTTAAATCGGGTAAAAAATACTCAAATCATCCGAATTATTTTCGGATGATTCATTTTTACTTATTTAACTCAATTATATGATAATAGTTCATTTTTAGGGTTTTTATACACCAGTCAGCTCGCATATGCGAACTTTACCGGTTTACGCGTTTTAAGTTTTAAAAGTTTGTTTTTATTTTCTTTTTAGCACAAATAATTATCCGTTTAGACTCGGATCTT
The DNA here is from genome assembly GCF_021521415.1 of Bidens hawaiensis. NCBI lineage: Eukaryota > Viridiplantae > Streptophyta > Magnoliopsida > Asterales > Asteraceae > Bidens > Bidens hawaiensis. The sequence continues at coordinate 197,092 of NW_027496850.1, read as the reverse complement.
GAAATTTTGCACAAATCACTTTTTGACAGTGGGGAATTTTATAAAAATATTTCCAGAATTAATTTTTATATTTAAAATTTATTTATCTATTTTTAAACACCATTTAAACACCAAATATGTCGTAAATACTAAAAGACCTTAGAAAAGTCCCAAATTTTTCCTGGATGACCCCTGACATCCACATAGCCCCCTGTAATTTTTCTAGAACCAAAATCTCATTTTACATGCCATTTTCACTAAAACCGATCTAGAAAACCCTAGAACTCGTTTAACCGAAAAGCCTACTTAGACTTCTCCAACTGACCTCAAATTTTGTGTGTGACTTATAAATGTTATAAAAAGCTTATCTGGAATTTTCCTGAATTTTTCATGATATTTAACTATTTTTCACCATTTTTGGCCAAAACCGAGCATTAAATTCACCAAATATTCATCCTTTGTCCAAAAATTACCAAAAATTCACAGAACTCATATTTTCATATATCTAACACCTCTGTAAAATTTCATGACCTAACTCTACACGTATCACAATCTGTCCCAAAACACAACAACATACGAAAACCGAACTACCTTGAGTTTCTAGCTTCAAATCGCAAGAATCTCGCTTTCTAGCCTTTGCTATCAACTAGATACAACACCTACAAGCACAATAACACCACGCCAAGCAAGTCACATCCACAATCAAGCCATTTCTTTCATGGTTTCGGTTATGCTTTAAAAACAAAGATTTAACCGTAAAAATTCGTTTCTGGTTCGTTTAACTCCTTTCTTGGACCAAGATCCCTTGTAAATCCCGTATACATCACTTGATCATGCAAGAATCGGTTTTCATCTTTGAAACCTCATTTTCTTGCAAACAAACTCAAGAAACGAAGATGAACACGTATATAACACGATTTTTACCTCGGTTTTCTTGCTCAAATTCCGGATTTTTGGATGTTAAAGTGGAAAGATTGAAGGATGTTGGGAGATTTGGTGAGAAAAAAGAAAATAAGAATGGAAATGGGGACCTTGAATCCGATCGGCATTAAGGGAGGGCTGGGGTGGGACCCACCTCTCCATTTTTAACCACATATTCAGATTTCTGTAATCTGGATAATGTTTTGGATAATCTGGTTCAGTTCGTTTTTCGGTTAAACGTTTAATTCGGCTTAAAACGAGGCTAAAACGGTCGTTTTTTCGGCTTAAAAATGAAATTTATATAAAACCGATTTAAAAACTTCAAAAAACTTAAACCATGACTTTCATTAACTTAAAACATCATATTATTAATAATTGCGCATCTTTTTCGGCTTGATCGATCGTCTCTTGCTCGGTTTGGTATTAAAGGTTTCGTTTAACGTACCGGCGTACCATTAAATCGAAATTCTTTTTCTGTGCTTTAATTCACTTATCCCGAAGATTTAATACTTCGTAAACATTACTAAATATCATATATCTCGTCTATAATGTATCCTCGATTCGTTCGGGCTTCAATAACCGTTAATCGGTTAATCGTTTTTCCAATACGATTAACTGTATAATCGAGTATAATTCGTACTATGAATCATACATACTCGTATAAACGCATCATAATACACATATTCATTATTAAATAACACATAAATAGTATATACCGGTTAGGGTATACCTGATTTTGCCGGAATCGTTACATTCTCCCCCCGTAACAGAAATTTCATCCTCGAAATTTTACTCGTCGTCTACTTCCTTTTGAGGAAATAGATAGGGGTATTTCTTCCGGAATTCGTCCTTTCGTTCCCATGTATATTCTGGGCCTCGATGCGAATTCCATCTAACTTTGACCAACGAAATCTTATTGTGTCTAAGTTGCTTGATTTTCCCGTCTACTATTTCTATGGGTTCCTCTACGAAATTGAGCTTATCACTTATTTGGACACCCTCTAAAGGTAACACCGATGTCTCATCCGCCAGACATCTTTTCAAGTTCGATACGTGAAACACGTTGTGAACTGCACTCTGTTCATCGGGTAGTTCTAATCGGTATGCTACGGGACCGATCTTTGCAGTAATATTGAATGGTCCAATATATCTCGGGGCTAACTTCCCCGCCTTTCCAAATCTGACCACGCCCTTCCAAGGTGATACTTTCAAATACACTTTATCACCTTTCTCAAATGACAACGGTTTTCTACGGGTATCGGCATAACTCTTCTGCCGATCCCGCGCGGCTTTCAGATTGTTCCTAATTTCAAGGATTTTGCTGGTCGTTTCCTGGACCAGGTCTGATCTAATAACCTGAGTGTCGCCCACTTCAGTCCAGCAGAGTGGTGATCGGCACTTCCGACCATACAATGCTTCGTAAGGCGCTGCCTTTATACTGCTATGGTAACTGTTATTATAGGAAAATTCAACGAGTGGGAGATGTTGATCCCAATTTCCCTTAAAATCCAGTATGCACGCACGAAGCAAATCCTCCAGAGTTTGGATGGTCCTCTCAGACTGACCATCGGTCTGAGGGTGGTAAGCTGTGCTTAGATCAATACGCGTTCCCAGCGCTTCTTGCACAGCTTGCCAAAGATTGGAGGTGAAATGGCTATCCCGATCGGAGATGATTGAGATGGGTATCCCATGACGAGATACAATTTCATTTATATAAATCTGCGCAAGTCTCTCAGTGTTATAATTATTCCTAATCGGGATAAAATGTGCCGATTTGGTTAATCGATCCACGATTACCCAAATTGCATCATGTCCTCGGGACGTCTTAGGGAGATGTGTCACAAAATCCATCGTGATTTGCTCCCACTTCCATTCGGGAATTTCCGGTTGTTGTAACATCCCCGAGGGTTTCTGGTGCTCCGCCTTAACTCTCGCACAAGTCGTACATTTACTGACATACGTTGCGATATCCTTTTTCATACCCGGCCACCAATAGAACTCCTTCACATCCTTGTACATCTTATCCGATCCCGGATGTATGGAATATTTCGATCTATGCGCTTCGTCCATGATTAAATCACGAAGGTCATGGAGGGTCGGGATCCAAATCCGATTTTTGAAATAGAGAATTTCGTCCACGCGCGGTTCGAAATTCTTCTCATTGCCGTAAAGTCCCTCATTTTCCAATTGTTCCTCTTTCAACGCCCCACGTTGAGCGACTCGAATCAGGTCCGAAAGGTTCGACTGGACTATCATCCCCAGTGCTCGCACTCGCAAGGGCTTAACCCGATCTTTCCTACTCAAGGCATCGGCTACGACGTTAGCCTTGCAGGGGTGATAACGGATGTCACAGTCATAATCGCTTAACAACTCGACCCATCTTCGTTGCCTCATATTCAGTTCTTTCTGATCGAATATGTGCTGCAAACTTTTATGATCGGTGAAGATGGTGCACTTCGTACCGTAAAGATAATGTCTCCAGATTTTAAGTGCGAAGATAACCGCTCCCAGTTCTAAGTCATGAGTAGTGTAATTTTTCTCGTGTACTTTTAACTGTCGGGAAGCATAGGCTATAACCTTATTATTCTGCATCAACACGCATCCTAACCCTCTACGCGATGCGTCACAATACGCGACAAAACCATCGTCTCCATCAGGGAGACTTAAAATCGGCGCTTGGCACAATTTTTGTTTTAGTGTTTGAAACGCCGTCTCCTGCTCTTCTCCCCATTCATACTTTCGATCCTTTTGAGTCAGGAGAGTTAAAGGTTGGGCGATGCTGGAAAAGTTCTCTATGAATCGACGATAATATCCAGCTAAGCCTAAGAATTGGCGGATTTTTTTGGCGTTTTAGGCGCTTGCCAATTCTTAATTGCTTCAATCTTACTCGGATCAACGTGTATTCCTTGATGGTTTACAACGTGACCGAGGAATTGCACTTCTTGTAACCAGAAGTTACACTTGGAGAATTTTGCGTACAACTTCTCCTGATTCAAAAGCTCTAAAATTATTCTTAAGTGTTGCTCGTGCTCTTCTTTACTTTTTGAGTAAATCAGAATATCGTCAATAAACACGATGACGAATTTGTCGAGGTAGGGTTTACAGACTCGATTCATGAGGTCCATGAACACTGCCGGCGCATTTGTTAGCTCAAAAGGCATAACTAAGAACTCGTAATGGCCGTAGCGAGTCCGGAATGCGGTTTTTGGGATATCTTCTTCCTGAATCCTAACCTGATGGTATCCCGATTTAAGATCGATTTTCGAGAAATAGCTCGCACCTTGCAGCTGGTCAAACAGATCATCAATTCGGGGAAGAGGGTACCTATTTTTGATTGTTAACTTGTTCAACTCCCTGTAATCAATGCACATTCTAAGGCTCCCGTCCTTCTTTTTCACGAATAATACCGGTGCACCCCACGGGGAATGACTAGGACGTATGAATCCTTTATCCATCAATTCTTGCAACTGATTAGATAATTCTTGCATCTCGGACAGTGCAAGTCGGTAGGGTGCCTTAGCAACAGGGCCAGCTTGAGGTATTAAATCGATTCTGAATTCGACCTGTCGGGTTGGCGGTAATCCAGGAAGTTCTTCTGGGAAAACTTGTGGAAATTCGTGTACCACCGGGATATCATCCACCCGTTTCTCCTCAGAATCTGTGGCCATCAAGTTCGCTAGATACGCCACGCATCCCTGGCGTATGTATTTTAACACCTTGAGGTGGGATATAAATGGTATCATTGTGCCCGACTTCTCTCCTTGCACTAATACCTCTTCGTCATCCGACACCCGGATCTTGACGATTTTCCTTTCACAGTTTATTTCTACTTTGTTACGTGCTAACCAATCCATTCCCACTATCACGTCAAAACTACCTAATTCTACTGGTAATAAGTCAATCAGGAACGATTGATCGTTCAGAATAAAAGGGCAATTCCGAACTATCTGATTAACTATCATGGTTTTACCGTTAGCGACTTCTACGGTATAAGGTTCTATGGTTTCACTAATCGGAAGGTTTGCTATCGATAGGAATTTAACGGAGACAAAACTTCTATCGGCACCCGTATCAAATAAGACAGAAGCGTAATGATCAGAGACGAGGAATGTACCTGTCACTACGCTGGGGTCCTGGCGTGCTTCGTTCGCCCCCATCACAAATGCTCGTGTAACACCCCGTAACCGCAGCGGAAACGTAAACGGGATGCAACAGATGCCTCTGATATCAACCACATTGTTTATAAAGAAAACTGAATGCATTAATATACTTCAAAATTACATTATCTCGTATTTCATTACCGTCTAGGTGATACACACATCATACAATACGATACATAATTCTATTTATTATAATGTATCCTAACATCCCGCATGCAAATCTTACACACATCTAGCACTTAGCACGTAAGCAATCACTTCATCTTAGTTGTACCTGAAAAGCATGTGAGAAAACGGGTCAACTACGAATAGTTGGTGAGTTTCACAATTTGAGTAAACCATGATAAATCCATATCAAAATATAATATTATCTGGGGACACTTTTAACCCAGTACCGTACTCATTCCGGGGGCAATGTTAACCCAGAAACACGATGTAATTATGCTGAGCCCACAAGCGAAACCTCTGTCTGGGGACACTGTTAACCCAGTACAGTACTCATTCCGGGGACAATGTTAACCCAGAAACACTTCTAGGGACATCTGGGGACACTGTTAACCCAGTACTGTACCCATTCCGTACAATTCCCGTATAATCAAGTATTTATAAATACACGCAAATCCATGCTACTTAAACATTTTATTAGTAACATGCTTTCCGCCCCGGGAAAAATATTTAAAAACAATTCAGAAAAAGGGGCTCGTGAAACTCACCTTAGCACATGCAAGCAGGTAACAACAATCATTATCAATTAACACGTCCAATCTGTAATATGATCCCTACGATCGTTATTATACAATTATTGTTTATATAATCTTTTAACCGTATCAACCGGTACATCTGGGGACACTGTTAACCCAGTACTGTACCCGTTCCGGGGGCAATGTTAATCCATAACACTTCTCCGGACTCAGATTGTGATGTCGTTTAGAGTTCAACAGTCAAATTTTCTAATAGCTTGTTTTCCCCGTTTTGCGTGCCTAGCACGGTTATCCGTTTTTATGTTTCAAAAATGAGCTTGGTCACACGACCCGAAAATAGTGGTTGACTGATAATTTAATTAAAGATGTGAAATTATAGCTCGGTTTAGACGCCCCGATTAGCCGCGGGACCCGTTTCCGTCTTTAGCGCACCGGAAAACTGCTAAATCGGTCAAAAATTACTCAAATCATCCGAATTATTTTCGGATGATTTATTTTTACTTGTTTAACTCAATTATATGAAAATAGTTCATTTTTTAGGGTTTTTATACACCAGTCAGTTCGTTTAAGCGAACTTTACCGGTTTACGCATTTTAAGCTTTAAAAGTTTGTTTTTACACAAATAATTATCCGTTTAATCTCGGATCTTGAAATTTTGCACAAATCACTTTTTGACAGTGGGGGATTTTATAAAAATATTTCCAGAATTAATTTCTATATTTAAAATTTATTTATCTATTTTTAAACACCATTTAAACACTAAATATGTCGTAAATACCAAACGATCTTAGAAAAATCCCAAATTTCTCCTGGATGTCCCCTGCCATCCACATAGTCCCCTGTAATATTTACAGAACCAAAACATTCTTTTACATACCATTTTCACTAAAACCGAGCTAGAAAACCCTAGAACTCGTTTAACCGAAAAGCCTACTTAAACTTCTCCAACGGACCTCAAATTTTTTGTGTGACTTATACATGATATAAAAATCTTATCTGCAATTTTTCAGAATTTTTCATGATATTTAACTATTTTTCACCATTTTTGACCAAAACCAAGCATTAAATTCACCAAATATTCATCCTTTATCCAAAAATTACCAAATATTCACAGAACTCATATTTTCATGTGTTTAACACCTCTGTAAATTTTCATGACCTAACTCCAAACGGGCAACAATCTGTCCAAAAACTCCAAAACCGAATATACCTTTCGTTTTCCGCCACTACAAGCTACAAACTCGTCTTTCCACCTTATCTACCACTAAACACAGAGCCTACAACCAACATACCACAATACCAAGCAAGTTACACTCACGATCAAGCCTCTTACACTATAGTTTCGGTTATGATTCAAAAACAAAGATTTAAACCGTAAAAATTCGTTCTTGTTTCGTTTAACCTCTTTCTTGGACCAAGATCCCTTGTATAACCCGTATACATCACTTGATCATTCAAGAATCGGTTTTCATCTTTGAAACCTCATTTTCTTGCAAACAAACTCAAGAAACGAAGATGGAAACGTGATTAACTCGATTCTTTACCTTGTTTTCTTGCTACAAAATCTCGGTTTTGGATCATGAAGTTGAGAGAGTTGAAGATTGTTGGATGAGTTTGTGTGAAAAAAGAAAAATGGAATGGGGTTAGACCCCCCTTGGTCCGTTCGGAATTGATAAGGGGTGGGGTGGGACCCACTTCTTCAATTCTAGCCACACAATTGGATTTCCGCAATCCGGATAATGTTTTGGATAATCTAGTTCAGTTCGTTTTTCGGTTAAATGTTTAATTCGGCTTAAAACGAGGCTAAAACGGTCGTTTTTCGGCTTAAAAATGAAATTTAAATAAAATCGATTTAAAAACTTTAAAAACTTAAACCATGACATTTATTAACTTAAAACATCATATCATTAATTATCGCGCATCTTTTTCGGCTTGATCGATCATCTCTTGCTCGGTTTGGTATTAAAGGTTTCGTTTAATGTACCGACGTACCATTAAATCGAAATTCTTTTTCAGTGCTTTAATTCACTTATCCCGAAGCTTTAATACTTCGTAAACATCGCTAAATATCATATATCTCGTCTATAATTGAACCCTCGATTCGTTCGGGTTTCAATAACTATCGATCGATTGATCGCATATTCAATACGATGAATTATATATTCACGTACAATCAATACAGTGAACCCTGTATTCTCGTATAATTACTATGGTAATTCATGTACCAGACATTAAATATGACGTAACTATCGTCTACCGGTTAGGGTATACCGGGTTTCGTCGGAATCGTTACAGCTCGGCCTCTCGCCGGATTGGACGACGATGCCTGACCCACGGTTTGCCTCCCAATTCCTCCCTGGTTCAGTTTCAGATAGTATCTCTTGAAGTGATCTGTGCTGCCGCATTCAAAGCAAGCACAGCTGGTGGTCATCATTTGGTTTCCTTGTGGGTATTGTTGTCGGGCTGGTTGGGTCCTAAATGGCTGCGCACGGATAGGTTGCGGTTATCGGTTCAGATTGTTCAGGTTTGTCTTACATCTCGGTGCGTAGTGCCCATCCCTGCCACACCGATGGCACACTACTCCCCTGCACTCGCCACCATGCTGGTAACCGCATTTTCCACACATAGGAAACGTCCTTGTCTGCGGTTCCTGCCTTCCGCCTGAACTAGTCATGGCGTAGTTCTGGGCAGCGGGCCGAGCACGTTTATTTTGTTGCTTCTCCTGGATCCTATTGTCATACGTACCTCGCTTTCCCCCAGCAGACTCTCCTGCCACCTTCAGCGACCCACTCCTCACGAAATCGTATGTGACGATACCAGCTTGCGTCACCGCACCCTCAAACGTCTGGTGTCCCCCAGCGTTGACTATACTCCTTACTACTGGAGTTAGTCCCCATATATAACGCTCAACCCTCTTTGACTCTGGGGTGACCAACCATGGTACCAATCGTGACAACTCATTAAATCGGTTCGTATAACCCAAGTGGTCTGCCCCCTGCATCTCCAGGTTCCACAATTCGTTTTCTAACTTCTGCAGTTCGTTTTTCGGGCAGAAATGTTCCAGCACAAGGGCCTTGAGTTCTGCCCAGGTCATGCGGTTTGTCGCTGCTTGACCGCGAGTCTGCACTATTGTGTTCCACCATGTCAAGGCATGGTCCGTGAACGTGCAGGTAGCATACTTAACAACATAATCCTCAGGGCAGTTATTGATGTTCACAACCGACTCGATTTTCTCAATCCACTTAACCAACCCATTTGGTCCCTCAGACCCGCTAAAATTTAGGGGCTTGCACAACATAAAATCTTTAATTGAACATCCCTTTGTTGCAGGAGTCGGTTCAGTGCGGTTCATTTCTACACTAGGTATAGGGCCATTACTGTCTGTAACGACCACCCTAGGCGGTGCGTCATTACTCGGAATCGGGTTACCGTTCGGTGGAGGGTTCACATTTTGTTCCCCATCATTATTGGTGGTCGTTTGATTGCTCGCAGGGGCTGGATTGGTCGTATTATTAATACTGGCGGCGATGCGCGATACTATATCCGGTATCGCCGCCTCTAACTGACGAGCAATCAGACTGTCCACATCCACTTCTGACATTCGAGCTGACCGTTTTGGTGCCATTCTACACAACATTAAGAAAATACATATAATTAATACAATTTCCAATCTCAATACACAACACATATTCCATTCATTAATAAACATCGGTACATATTACATAAACATCAGTACGCATTACATAAACATCAGCCCATAGATTAAGTTTTCATACATCGGTCCTACATCGGCATCATTTCGACATAACCCGCTATGGGTCAGTGCTTGAATGATACATCAAAAGTATCTACAATGATATTCCCAAAAAGAGACCCCCTATGGGCTAGTGGCTGTACTATAACTACCCAAGATTCACTCTATGTTAGCATCGCCACTAACTGCTTACACGGAGTATCAAAAAGCGGACCCTGACTACTACCATCCTAACAAACTAAACATGGTGGTATACCAACCACACCATCACTGCCACCATCACCACCAACACCGCCATCAAACCCCGGATCCGTGTCTCCATCCTGTCAATCATCCACTGGGAGTATGCATCCTCCCTCCTCAGCTGAGCGATCGCATACTGGCTGTCCAGTATGCAGTCCGCCAAGTGATTCCTCCTCTGGATACCCACCGTCAAGGCGGTGGTGTGCTCATTCATCTGCTCGGTGAGCACAAGGAGCCATGCAGCCTCGGTGGAGGGACGCTCATCCCTCTCCAGCCTAGGGGTACCCCACACGGGTGGAGGCACAGGCTCGGGCTGGGGGCGGGAGGACTCGCCCCTGTGGAAAGTAGGTCTGGGTGGGGTAGAGGTAGGTGGGACATAGGGAACACTGAACCGCGCCGTGAGGCGGGGTCCGGGTCTGGGAGGGATAGGGGTGACCTGTGGTGCGGGTGGGGTGGGGGATCTGGCAACCCTAGTAGGGAAGGACAGGCTAGTACTCCTACGGCTAGTCTCACTAGGCTCAGGGCTGGATACTAGGCGTAAGCTCCTAGAGTCCCCGGAATTGGTCTCCTCCGGGTCCTCCTCCACTGTCAGACTTCGTGATCTCGACATCCTTACCTGTACACAAGTTAGCAAACATATAGTTCCTTCCATAATGTAAATCATAATTAAATTAATATACACATACTTATACAACTCTGTCACATAAAATTATTATCATATACTAACACATATGTTGCCGATTTTACCTATTAATGTTCCCCGTGACTTCCCCTGAATTCCCTCGTGCGGACAAGTCTGTTATTATGTTCCGGACCACAATAACTCACTTGCCCATCCAAGTTCATCCAGATCTCGTCACTATAAATTATTAGTTGATATTCAGATCCTAAAAAAGGGGCTCGTGAAACTCACCTTATCGTAGGCAATTAGGTATCACAGTACACCAGCTAATAGTCTGGATCTGTAATACGATCCCTAAGTTCGTTACTATACAATCACTATTAACATAACTTTAACCGTGTTAACCGGTACATCTGGGGACACCGTTAACCCAGTACTGTAACCGTTCCGGGGGCAATGTTAACCCAGAAACACTTCTCAGGACTCAGATTGTAATATCGTTTAGAGTTCAACAGTCAAAATTACTAATAGTTTGTTTTGCATGCCTATCACGGTTATCTGTTTTTACGTTTCAAAAATGAGTTTGGTCACACACAACCCGAAAATAGTGGTTGACCGATAATTTAATTAAAGCCGTGAAATTAGAGCTCGGTTTAGACGCCCCGATTGGCCGCGGGACCCGTTTCCGTCTTTAATGCACCGGAAACTGTTAAATCGGGTAAAAATTACTCAAATCATCCGAATTCTTTTCGGATGATTCATTTTTACTTATTTAACTCAATTATATGATAATAGTTCATTTTTAGGGTTTTTATACACCAGTCAGCTCGCTTATGCGAACTTTACCGGTTTACGCGTTTTAAGCTTTAAAAGTTTGTTTTTATTTTCTTTTTAGCACAAATAATTATCCGTTTAGACTCGGATCTTGAAATTTTGCACAAATCACTTTTTGACAGTGGGGAATTTTATAAAAGTATTTCCAGAATTAATTTTTATATTTAAAATTTATTTATCTATTTTTAAACACCATTTAAACACCAAATATGTCGTAAATACTAAACGACCTTAGAAAAGTCCCAAATTTTTCCTGGATGACCCCTGCCATCCACATAGCCCCCTATAATTTTTCCAGAACCAAAATCTCATTTTACATGCCATTTTCACTAAAACCGAGCTAGAAAACCCTAGAACTCGTTTAACCGAAAAGCCTACTTAGACTTCTCCAACTGACCTCAAATTTTGTGTGTGACTTATAAATGTTATAAAAAGCTTATCTGGAATTTTCCTGAATTTTTCATGATATTTAACTATTTTTCACCATTTTTGGCCAAAACCGAGCATTAAATTCACCAAATATTCATCCTTTGTCCAAAAATTGACAAAAATTCACAGAACTCATATTTTCATATATCTAACACCTATGTAAAATTTCATGACCTAACTCTACACGTATCACAATCTGTCCCAAAACACAACAACATACGAAAATCGAACTACCTTGAGTTTCTAACTTCAAATCGCAAGAATCTCGCTTTCTAGCCTTTGCTATCAACTAGATACAACACCTACAGGCACAATAACACCACCCCAAGCAAGTCACATCCACAATCAAGCCATTTCTTTCATGGTTTCGGTTATGCTTTAAAAACAAAATTTAACCGTAAAAATTCGTTTCTGGTTCGTTTAACTCCTTTCTTGGACCAAGATCCCTTGTATAGCCCGTATACATCACTTGATCATGCAAGAATCGGTTTTCATCTTTGAAACCTCATTTTTTTGCAAACAAACTCAAGAAACGAAGATGAACACGTATATAACACGATTTTTACCTCGGTTTTCTTTCTCAAATTCCGGATTTTTGGATGTTAAAGTGGAAAGAATTGAAGGATGTTGGGAGATTTGGTGAGAAAAAAGAAAATAAGAATGGAAATGGGGACCTTGAGTCCGATCGGCATTAAGGGAGGGGTGGGGTGGGACCCACCTCTCCATTTTTAACCACATATTCAGATTTCTGTAATCTGGATAATGTTTTGGATAATCTGGTTCAGTTCGTTTTTCGGTTAAACGTTTAATTCGGCTTAAAACGAGGCTAAAACGGTCGTTTTTCGGCTTAAAAATGAAATTTATATAAAACCTATTTAAAAATTTCAAAAAACTTAAACCATGACTTTCATTAACTTAAAACATCATATTATTAATAATTGCGCATCTTTTTCGGCTTGATCGATCGTCTCTTGCTCGGTTTGGTATTAAAGGTTTCGTTTAACGTACCGGCGTACCATTAAATCGAAATTCTTTTTCTGTGCTTTAATTCACTTATCCCGAAGCTTTAATACTTCGTAAACATTACTAAATATTATATATCTCGTCTATAATGTATCCTCGATTCGTTCGGGCTTCAATAACCGTTAATCGTATTTCCAATACGATTAACTGTATAATCGAGTATAATTCGTACTATGAATCATACATACTCGTATAAACGCATCATAATACACATATTCATTATTAAATAACACATAAATAGTATATACCGGTTAGGGTATACCTGATTTTGCCGGAATCGTTACAGCTACCCCCAAAACAATTAAAGAATAAAAAGGGGGTTGTGAGAAACTCACCTTTTAAAATGGAATGACAATTTGGAAACGAAACGGAAAATGCGTTATATGAAACCGAAGGATCGAATCTCACGAGCCAAGAAAATAAGAACACTAGAATTACTAATTAATTTAATGAAAAAATAACATGTCGGTTTTAAGGTTCATATATTTAGTATTTTTGTATATACTTTTACCCTTTCGAAGTATATTAATATTTAATTTTTATGGATTTAACGGTTTATCATTATAATATTATTTATAAATTTTATACTAAATTTCTATATAATAATGTTACGAGATTTTTGTGTTACCGGTATACTTATTTGTTATAAACGTTTGTCGGTTTGAGAATTTGTAAAGTTACCACAATATTATATACATAAATATCTTACGTGTTTTAACGAACAGTTTGAGTTTTTAATCGTCGGGTTCTTGGTTGAAAAGGTTAAAAACATTCTAAAACAATTGATAATTAACTTAAAATGATTTTATTTATTTTATATTATTTATAAATTTATATCTGATTTATTAAAACTATTAAATAATTTGTAATAAAAAATATAAACTAGATCTGTAGTGACCCGGGTTCAAACCCGGGTCTTCATGGCCATATCTAACATAAACAGCCATTAGACTAAATTGTTAACATTGTTTATAGATGAAAACTAACAATTATAAATAGCTTAAACTTCATCTTCTTCACCATAAACCCTAGATTTCAGTTATCCAGTTATGTTTTATGTTTGTTGAATTAGAGTTAGGGATTTAATTTCTCGGGTTAAAACAAATCAAAACCATGTGAAAAATACCTTGGATGGCGCCGGAAAGACGACGAACGGGTCTTGGCCGGAATCGGATATGGGTGAATGAGTTGGAGGTTATAAACAGTTTGTTTGTGTATTGTAAGGCTTAAGGAACCTTGGGACGTAGATTAGGGTCCTATTTATAATTCCAATTCGATTAATTCGTGTTAATGGTGGTTTTATTATAATCCGATTAGTGGTGGATTAATACGCGTTAAATGGATCGTTAATGACGAAATAAATTAGATAATAATGTTTAGGAGTTGTGGAGATGTCGTTTGGTATGTTTAACTGATCAAAACGAGTGTGATTATGGTGTTTCATGCGTCGCCGGCGCCAGATTCCGGTCGCCAGATCTGCTGGCCGGAAAAACGAACGGGTGAAACAAGGGAGGCTGCTGGGTTTGTTAATTATTATTATTATTATTATTATTATTATTATTATTATAAGCAATATACACTTTTGGCCCCTAGACTTTTGAAACATATAAAAAACTAATTTTAAACTTAATTTACTCCTTAACCCTTAACTTTATAAATATACCTATTTGATTAAAATTTGTTATTTTTTTATTATCTTTGGATTGTTTAGTTTTTATACTCCCATAGTTTGAACCTGATTATTTTTTAACTTTTAAGGCTCGGAGATTCGTAGATTGAGTGATACGAATAGATAATGAACATAAACGAACTTTAAATACCTAAATATGATAAAAATTGAACTTTCAAAAACAAGTACTTTGAAATGACAAAACGGGTCGGTTCAACAAAAACAAATACAAATACGAATACGAAAAATTGACAAATGTCACAGATATTACACGACTTGGATCAGAACGTACTAGCCACATCAATTATAATATGTGTCTTGGGCAAACCGATTCCAACAATCTCAACTTGCACAAGATACATAGAAGATTGATGAAAGTACTAAATACCACCTAACAACGGTTTATTACCCCTAAAACATATGATGAAGTGCCATTCAATAACATCATCCCCTTAAAGTCCCTTATTTGAAATGATTTAGGTGAATCTATCATTTATCCTTTTGTCACATATGTCATGTCAAATCCAGAGGCACAGAGTGATCATTCTCTGTTGATTTGAATTAGTAGGCCTTAGACATCTTACTCTCAACGAATAAGAGGGACAAATACCCTCTTGACTACATACGTCTCTCACAATCACCTTGTATTACACTCGATCTCAGCCTTATGTACCATCATGTTTCAGATTAGCGATGAACTAAATAAAAGTATAATATTTAGTGAATATCAAGAGCCAATATGTATCTCTGGTCGGAGGATACTATGATATTCGCCTTTACACAAATTTACTTATGATCAATCACAAAGATTTCATGTAGTACCATTTGAGAGAAGGTCAGCCCATTATTTATATCCCATAAATATCTATGAACCTTGGCAGCAACTCCTTTCTCTATATTCATACTTTACGATTATTTACCAATCCAAGTTCATAATAGTCTTACCTTCATACTTGTTCCCACAAATATATAAGACTACAGTCATTTAGAATAATTAACTTATCATGGATTTAAACATGCAAAAATGGAACATAACTCAAAATATCATAATCATAATCCATAATCATATGAATGAGTCAAAATAACAATTGTTCCAATATCCAAATACAAAATAGATCAAATCTGATCACTAGAATATCGAAGTCCTAAGGCACAAGTATGACCTTCATGCTTTGGCCTTTCAGGGAGCTTCGTGAGTGGATCCGCAATGTTTTGATCGGTGTGAACTTTTTGAATACATATCTTTCCCTTCTCAACTTCATCCCTTATGTAATTGAATCTCTGCTCAATGTGCCTTGTCTTTTGATGTGCACGGGGTTTCTTGATTTGATCAATCGTACCCTCATTCTCACAAAAGATCTCTAGAGGGTCCTGAATGGTACGGACCCCCCTAGATCCGCATTGAACATCTTTATCCACGCCGATTATTGAGCTACCAATGAGACGGAGATGTATTCCGATTCGGTGGTGGACAATGCTACAACATCTGGTATCGAGCTCTTCCAAGAGACTACCCCACCATTCAAAACAAAAACACATCCCGATTGTGATCGAGAATCATCTCGATCAGTTTGGAAACTCTCATACGTGTAACCTTTTACAACGAGTTCCTCCACACCAGAACCATATATTAAAAACATATCCTTAGTCCTTCTAAGGTATTTCAATTTACTCTTAACCGCCATCCAATGGCTACTTCCCGGATTTTGTTGTTATCTACTTGTCATGCTCAAAGCGCATGATACATCCGGTCTAGTGCATATCATTGCATACATGATGGATCCAATAGCCGATGCGTATGGGATTCCTTTCATTTTCTCTTGCTCATCCTTTGACCTTGGACATGACGCACTCAATATCGTTCCTCTTTGAATATGTACCAAACCTTTCTTAGAGCTCTCCTTCTTGATCCTTTTCAAGATTTTATATATGTATGCCCTTTGTTTTAAACCTATCAACCGCCTTGATCTATCCCTATAAATCTTTATTCCCAAAATATAGGCGGCTTCACCATGATCCTTGATGGAAAAACAACTCCCAAGCCAGGCTTTTACACCTTCCATGGTTGGAATATCATTTCCAAATAGTAGTACGTAATCAAAATACAATACTAAGAAAGTAATGATGCTCCCACTATATTTCCTATACACACAAGCCTCATCAGCATTCTTCGTGAATCCAAATTTCTTAACTTCCTCAGCAAAACGTTGATTCCGACTTCTAGATGCTTGTTTCAATCCATAGATTGATTTCTTTAACTTGCATACTTTATTAGGATGTTGTGGATTAACAAAACCTTCGGGCTGAACCATATACACATCTTCTTCAAGATATCCATTTAGAAAAGCGGTTTTGACATCCATTTGCCAAATCTCATAGTCATAATATGCGGCTATGACAAATAATATCCTAATTGACTATATCATTGCCACGGGCGAGAAGGTTTCATCATAATCAACCCCTTGAGTTTGTGTAAAACCTTTTTGCTGCAAGTCTTGGTTTATAAGTATCCAAGTTTCCATGCATATCGGTTTTCTTCTTGAAAACCCGCTTACTTCCAACCGGTTTGGAGTTAAGAGGTGGTACAACCAAATCCCATACTTGGTTGTCATGCATTGATGGCATCTCAACGTTCATGGCTTCAAGCCATTTGTCACAATCGGATTGTGAGATTGCATCATGGTGTGTGGTGGGTTCATCCGAATCTACCACATAACATCCATCCATGAAAAATCCATATCATTCAGGTGGATTATTAATTCTTCCAGATTTTTGAACGTTTTGTTTGTTTTGATCAACCATTTGATCATTCTCAACAACCCCTTGTTGATTGCTAGTATCAACCAAACGTGTATCGGTTTGTGGTACTCGATCCTCCTCAAGTTCCACAGTTCTACTAGTTTCTTCCATGAGGAACTTAGTTTCCTTGAACTCGGCTTTTCGAGCGATAACCGCCTTTTGATCAGTTGGGTTATAGAAATAATATCCCATAGAGTCTTTGGAATATTCTACGAAGACACACTTAGTGGATTGGCTTTCTAATTTGTTTTGGGTGTTGTACTTAATATAAGCTTCACAACCCCATACCTTTAATTATGATAATGATGGAACCCTTCCATGCCAAATTTCAAAAGGTGTCTTGTCCACTTTCTTGGTTGGGGCCATATTTAGAATACGAGCTGAGGAGAGCAATGTGAAACCCCAAAATGATAGAGGAAATGTGCTTCTAGCCATCATAGATCGAATCATATCCAATAGAGTTTGATTCCTCCTTTCAAACACACGATTATGTTATGGTGTTTCGGGTGGAGTAAGTGGTGAGACGATCCCACAACTCCTAAGATGATCTTGAAAAGCATCACTAAGATATTCACCTCCTCTATCCGAATGAAGTACTTTGATGGTTTTATTGAGTTGGATTTCTACTTCATTTTGGAAGACTTTGAACATTTCAAAGGTTTCATCTTTGTGTCTTAACAAGTACACATACCCATAACAACTATAATCGTCGATAGAAGTAATGAAGTATCTTTCACCATTCCTTGTCATTGCCTTAAAAGGACCTCATACATCCGAATGTATGATACCTAATAAGTCTGTTGCCTTTTCGCTATTTCCATTAAAGGGTTCCTTGGTCATCTTTCCTAGTAAGCAAGATTTACACTTATCAAATCGTTAGTGCAAAATGTCTAATGCTAGGTCTTGCACAGTTAGAATGAGCATAAATTGTTAGAATCATTGTTAAGGGCGTATAAGTTTACCACCCTATAAGACTTATACGCGGCATATAAGTCTTATACGCTAGGCAACTTATATGGACAATAGGAGACTTGTATAAATAGATTGTTCATGTCTTATTTTGAATTAATCTTTTTTAATCTTTGGAAATCACTTTTACATAATTTGTCATAAGAATATAGTGATTGTTGCAGTGAGTTGACATGTGTTTAGTTCCTTTTCTACGTGTTTCTGCTATTTAGCGTAGTATAGTAAATGCAACGTTTTCGATTTGTTTCATATTGTATTAACACGTATATGATGACGCATTAGATCCGGCTCCCGGGTCTTTCAAATTGAAACTGAATTGAGCACATCGACTCGTTTTGATTTGAAGAGTTGCACGTCAAAGTATTCAACAATACTTATTCTTCAATTAAACACTCATCTTTGGTTCAAAATCAAATTCTTCTCTGAGACATGTTCGTATATATCTTTTGATCATTTCTGCATGAGTCAAATTCATCAAATTCAAGCAGATTGTCAAGATTTATATCATGTTCAGTTAACAGTCACTTGCAGCATAAAGTGTTTTGATGGCATATAAGTTGTTTCGCCGTATAAGTGGGTGATACGTATAAGATTGTTTTCTTCCATATTAGTGTTCTCGGTGTAAGGTTGACCTCTGTATAAGTCTGCTGATACGTATAAGTGTGATTAACGAATAAAATCAAGTTAAAGGGTATAAGTTTTGAAACGTATAAGACACTTATGCACCATATAAGACTTAAACTCTTCTATTGCTTATACGCATAAATACTTAGACGTTGAAAAAAACATATACGTTGGATATGCTGTTTTTCTTGATTTTTGTGCAACTATGGAAGAAATGAATGCTTTCATGTCACAAACATATGCAATACTTCAGAACATCAATCTTGAGAATGAGATGTGCATGTCTACTAAGCCACCGAAGATTTTAAGAATGGAGGATTATCCGAGTTGGGCGGATAAGTTTGAGACCTATGTGCAAGCTATTAATTATGATGCATGGGAAGTGGTTGAAGTGGAGTATATCATTCCACGTAACGAGAACGGGTACCAGCTATCGTTTATCTCAAATTCCTGAGGGTGATAGAGCAAGATTCTTCGAGAAAAGAAGATGATGAATATTTTTCAACAAGCCATTAAGTCTGATATTTTCCAACTATTACAACACAATGGCTTGTGTCACTCGACCTAAAATAGCTCTTTTGAAGAAGGAATTTGATATTTTTACCATGGTCAAAGGAGAATCAGTGGAACAATTGATTGAGAGGTAATGTCATTTGGTGAATGAAATGAAAAGACTGGGCATTGATAAGCAAGAGTATGAGTACATTGATAAACTTGCTTATTCTCTATCTAATGAGTGGGAGACATTCATTATGATTCAACAGTCAAACCCAATTGCATACGCCAGATTGACTATAGCTCGATTCATTGAAAAATTAGAAGCACAAGAGCTCGATGTCCGCAATAAGTAGAAAATGAAGAATACTGCGATAACTCAAGACATCGGGTTATACTTCAATTCATCACAATATGTGGTGGCACCTAGCCCGAAAATTCAAACTGCTTTTGTTACTAGCAGTACCGGTGGTGGTAGTTCACAACCAAGTTCGTTTCAACCAAAAAACATACCGCACTACACAAACACCTACACTGGAACCAACTCTGCTCCTGATCAATCCTCAAAACCCACGAGTCTTTCATCCGATTTTATACAATGCAACATAGCGGTAAACATCAAGAACATCAATGGACTTGCTATTGAGAATGTTCAAGAACATGTGGCGTTTCTAGGATCCGTTCTCGAGTCATATGAATGTTTAATTTCTTGACAAATTGGGAACTACAACATGACTAAGGAGGATTATGATCAAATCGATCCAGAAGAGATGGAGATGTTGGATATTCATTGGTGTATGGCTAGTGTTGTAAGAAGAGCTCAATGATTAATGGAAATTATTGGAAAGAATTGTCTTGATGGGACGACTACAAAACTAGGATTTGACAAATCAAAGGTCCGATATTTTTGATGCAAGAGGACACTTCAAGAGGGAATCCACGAACCCAGAAGTTGGAAAAAATAGTCCTAATCCTTTTGGTAGGGATTACGATAAACCGATAATTTATCATCAAAGCTCTCATGCACCAGCTGAATCATCAAAGAAACCCGAGGCCTCGTCATCAAAAGCATGTCACAACAATTGCATGAAGGTTTCAACTGGAACTCTATCGTTCATAGGGAAAATGTTGCTGAGGTAATTAGTGAGAATCAACAAGCTAGAGAACAGGTAAATTTTATGAATGTTGGTGAAGCTGTGGAAGATGTGGAAGATGCTGTTGTAAAAGATGAGATAAAATAACTGATGCTGAAAAGACTGAGTTTGATGGATTATGTGATGATCAAGAGCAGAACAACACTGAGAAAATGTCAAGTGATCCTGAGGAGACAGAATCTCCTAAGAGTTTTGATTCAATTCCAAATGAATTTTTCAGATCATTTTTGCCACCTGATATTTTTGAAAGTTTTGCATGTTGCTTTAATGGAAAGGAAGTGCCTCATGGAAAGATTGATTTTGGAGTTGATGAAGAAGATGAGATTGATACGACTAATGAAATTCAAGCAGCTGTAAAGATTGAATAAATGAGTAATGCAACTGTGCCAGCAGCAGGTGTTCCAGCGACAGTTGATGAAGTGAGAAATGAAGATGTTGAAGAAGAGTCCACTCATCATGCTTGCATGGCCGGGCAGGTAACAATTTCTACTCATGAGGTTAAACATGTTTGTGAGTTGTGTGTTGAAAAATATGTTATTATTGATTCATTAAAAACCAACTACAATGATGTGTTTCTTGATTATAAAAGCGTTAAAGAAGCTTATGACAAGCTTCAAACATGTGAGAAAAACTTGTGGGTTAAAATCCTACATGGAAAACAATTTCTATGCTTAAACATACGGATGAGGATAAACAGATTGCCATTAATAGGCATATTGATGAGAAAGCGGAACTTAAAAAGGAATTTCAACTTAAAAGTTATTCCGCCTTATCATATGTCCTTGATCATATTGTCCCAAAACCATATGTTGATATTACAAGGGACATAAAGGGTGATCCGAAATATCATGTTGTACCGCCTCCTATTTGGAGCTTTTGTGTTCCAAAAGAACCTAGAAGGGTTCATCAAGGCAATGAATGTGGTGACTGGTTCACCACATAATGATATTTCATCATCTCTTTTGTGTGATGAGCAACCTGTTAACTCCTTCAACAACTCTAAGTGTGAGAGCGAGGTGGGTAAGCAAGCTGCAGAACATGTGTTGTCTAAAATAAAATCAGAAACTCAATCATGTGATAAAACTGGTAATCAAAAATTTAAAATTTCGAAAACTAGTTTTTATCATAAAAGACAAAGTATTGGGTACAAAGAGGTTAAATCCAACAGGTTTAACAAAGGTTCTGTAAAACCGAAAACTGGTTTTCAAAAGATTTTTTTTTAAGGTGAGACCTCTAAGGAAGAGAAAGAGGCCATCTTTAGAAAAAAATCTAATGTTGAGTTTTATAGACTTAAGGTTGAGAGAGATAAGGAAGAGAATCAAGTTTCTCCAGTTAACAAGCTTGTTGACTGGAGGAAATTTTTTTGTTGTAATGATAAGGACATTTTTTTTACTCATGTCCAAAAAGATTTTCTCGTTCCGAAGAGAAAAAACATGTGGTAAACAAGAAACCACATGTGCAAGTTTCAATTGTGAGACCTATTGTTCCACCCATAAAGATTTTATAACGGATTATGGAAAAGGAATTGTTCAAATAAAATTTTGAGGTCGGTGAGTCTTCAAAGATAAAAAAGACTAATGATAGTTTTTGTAAGAAGACAAGTTCTGTTGGGCAGAACTGCGTGGTAAAGGGTAAAACAAAAGATAAAACTGACAAAACTGTTAATTCAACAATTGAGAAAGATAAATATGTTAATTAAAACATTGAAAAAGATGTTAAAACTAAGCCTTCTAATTCTAGTTCGTTTAAATCATGCTCATCGTTGAGTTGTTGACTGATTGAGAGTATGATGATTTTGAAGATTGTTTCCATGATAAAATGAAACAACCCAAGACCAAGAAGGCTTGGGTTTCCTTGTTTCACTAATCGCATAATTTTGTAGGGGCTTCCAAGATCCAATGACTCACGTTGGAATATGGATAGCAGAGCCTCTCGACACATGACTGGAACGCTCCATTTACTGAAGAATGTTAAATCAGTTCGGGGAGGATATGTGGGGTTTGCGGGAAATTAAGGAGGTCAGATTGTTGGTGAGGGTACTTTGTTAAATGGGATGCTGATGTTTGAAAATTTGAACTACATCACTGAGTTGGAGAGTAATTTGTTGAGTATTTCGTAAATCTGTGACTAAGGCTTTTTAACTCACTTTACTAGTCAAGAATGTTTGATTCTGAAGCCAGGATTCAAGATACCGCATGAATGGTTATTGATGAAGGCACCACGAGAGAATGATCTTTATGTTCTAAATATGGGTGTAGCATTGTAACACCCCGTAACCGCAGCGGAAACGTACACGGGATGCAACAGACACATCTGATATCAACAGCATTGTTTATAAAGAAAAACACCACTACATTAATTTAAACATATTACATTGTTCTGAGTTTCATAACCATCTAAGCGTTATCACATAAGTGTTACCGATAGTACATTATCATATTTAATGCAAAATATAGATCTCTAGACTTCCACAAAATAGCACACAGCATCGAACACATATCACTCATTCCGATTTGAGTGTACCTAGAAAGCATGTAAAGAAAACGGGTCAATTACGAATAGTTGGTGAGTTTCACTAATTTAAATAAACCATGACAAATCATTATAAAAATCATAAGTAAGTGATGTAATTATACTGAATTCACAAGTGAAAACTCTATTAACCCCAAAACATATTGATTAACCTCCGGGAACTCTGTTACCCCAGAATACTTCCAATAACCCCTGGGAACTCTGTTACCCCAGAAACACATTTAATAACCTCTGGGAACTCTGTTACCCCAGAAACACATTTATTAACCTCTGGGAACTCGGTTACCCCAGAACACTGTTTCGGGCCTTACAATATTAGCAACTTAGTTAATTACCATCTTAACACATTACCGTACGATTTCCGTACAATAAACATTATATAAATACATTCGTTTCCATGCGATTAGCATGTACTTAAACACTTTGATAGAAACATGCTTTCCGCCCCGGGAAAATATTTAAAACAGTTCAGTAAAAAGGGGCTCGTGAAAACTCACCTTCTTGTGAGCAAGATGTACTACGGTGCACAGCTACTGGTACAGATCTGTAATACGATCCCCAAATCGTTACTACACAATTTCTATCAATATAACTTAAATTCGTGTTAACCGGTACGTCCGGGGACATTGTTAACCCAGTACCGTACACGATCCGGGGACAATGTTAACCCCGAAATACTTTTCAGGACTTAGATTGTGATATCACCTAGAGTTCTTTAGTCAAAACTACCGTTAGTTCGTTTTTCTCGTTTTGCGTGCCTAGCACGGTTATCCGTCTTTATGTTTACAAAAATAAGTTTGACCACACACGACCCGAAAATAGTTATTATTGATATTTTCCTTAAAGTGGTGAAATTAGAGCTCGGTTAGACACCCCGTTTGGCCGCGGGGCCCGTTTCCGTCTTTAATACACCGGAAACGGTTAAATCGGGTAAAATTACCCAAATCATCCGAATTATTTTCGGATGATTTATTTTTACTTGATTAACTTAGTTTCATGAAAATAGTCCATTTTTAAGGTTTTTATGCACCAGTCAGCTCGCTTAGGCGAACTTTGCCGGTTTACACGTTTTAAGCTTTAAAAGTTTGTTTTTAAGTTCCATTTAGCACAAATAAATATTCGTTTAGTCTCGGACCTTGAAATTTTGTAAAAACCATATTTTGACAGTAAGGAATTTTATAAAATTTTTCCAGAATAAATTTTTATATCTATGATTTATTTAACCATTTTTAAACGTCATTTAAACACCAAATATGTCGAAAATACCAAATGACCTTCGAAAAATCCCAAATTTTTCTGGGATGACCCCTGTCACCCACATAGTTCCCTGTAATTTTTCCAGAACTAATAACTCACTTTTCATGCCATTTTTACCAAAACCGAGCTAGAAATCCCTAGAACTCGTTTTACCGAAAAGCCTACTTAGACTTCTCCAATGAACCTGAAATTTTGTGTGTGACTTTTATATGTTATAAAAAGCTTATCTTAAATTTTCCAGAATTTTTCATGATGTTTAGCTATTTTTCACCATTTTTGGCCAAAACCGAGCATTAAATTCACCAAATATTCATCCTTTATCCAAAAATTACCAAAAATTCACAGATCTCATATTTTCATGTGTAGATCATCTCTGTGAAATTTCGTGACCCAACTCTAGGTCTATCACAATCTGTCCAAAATAACTAAATCACACGAAAACCGAACTATCTTGTGTTTTCTAGCGTTTGATCGCAAAGATCTTGGTTTCTAGCCTTTGCTAGCCACTAGATACAACACTTACAAGCACAACAACACCACACCAAGCAAGTTATACCCACAATCAAGCCATTTCTTTCATGGTTTCGATTAAAACATCAAAACAAAGATTTTGACCGTAAAAATTCGTTTTTGACTCTTTTAACTACTTTCTTGGACCAAGATCCTTTGTATAACTTGTATACATCACTTGATCCTCCAAGAATCGGTTTCATCTCGGGTTTTCACCCATTTTTCATTTGAAACCTCATTTCCTTGTAAATGAACAAAGAAAAGAAGATAAACACGATTATAACTCGGTTTTTACCTTGTGTTCTTGCTTAGAAACTTAGGTTTTGGATGGATGATGAAGAGGTTGAGAGGATTTTAGGAGAAAGATTGTGGAAAAAAGAAAAGTGAAGTGTGTGTGGTGTGGCTATGGACCGATCGGTCCATAGTAAGGTGGGGAGGGGGGCCCACAACTCCAACCATGGCCACACATTCAGATTACGCAATCTGGATAATGTTGTGGATAATCTGGTTCAGTTCGTTTTTCGGTTAAACGTTTAATTCCGCTCAAAACGAGGCCAAAACGGTCGTTTTTCGGCTTAAAAATGAAATTTATATAAAACTGATTTAAAAACTTTAAAAACTTAAACCATGACGTTTATTGACTCAACACATCATATTGTCGGTAATTGTGCGTCTTTTTCGGCTTGGTCGATCGTCTCTTGCTTGGTTTGATGTTAAAGGTTTCGTTTAACGTACCGACGTACTAATAAATCGAAATCCTTTTTCTGTGCTATAATTCACTTATCCCGAAGTCTTAATACTTCGTAAACCTTACTAAACATCATATATTTCATCTATGACGTAATCCCCGATTCGTTCGGGTTTCAATAACCGTTCATCGGTTAATCGTAATTCTAATACGACTAACTGTTCATTCGAGTATAATTCGTACTGTGAATCTTATATACTCGTATAAACACATTATAATTCATATATTCAGTATTGAATAACACGTAAATAGTATATTCCGGCTAGGGTATACCTGAATTTGCTGGAATCGTTACAAGCATCATCTACTCAAGGCACTATTAGTGCTTCGTCACCAAAGCATCAGAAAAGGAATCTGTGTTATGGCATCGACGGATGGGTCACATCAACATTCATAAGATGAACTATCAAGTTGACAACCAACTTGTTGAAGGAGTAAACGTCAAAGGATTTCATTTGAGTACCGATTGTTTGAGTTGTAAGAAGGGAAAACAAAAGAAAAAGTCTCATCCAACGAAGTCTATCAACTCAATTAGCTTACCTTTCAAAAGGTTACACATGGATTTATTTGGTCCTGTGAATGTCAAAAGTATCACTAGGGAACTCTACTGCATGGTGGTTACTGATGATTACTCACACTTCTCGTGGGTCATGTGTCTTGAGTCGAAAGATGAGACCTTCGACAACTTAATGATCTTATTCAAGAAACTTTAGATGTTATATAATCTGCTGATCAAAAGAATTAGAAGCGACAATGGTACCAAGTTCAGGAACAACCAAATGCTTCAGTACTGTGATAAGCATGGTATTC
The DNA here is from genome assembly GCF_021521415.1 of Bidens hawaiensis. NCBI lineage: Eukaryota > Viridiplantae > Streptophyta > Magnoliopsida > Asterales > Asteraceae > Bidens > Bidens hawaiensis. The sequence goes on along the minus strand of NW_027496850.1, from coordinate 170,859 downwards.
TGCATGAATTCAGTGCTTTGTATACCCCACAACAGAATGCATTTGCTGAACGAAAGAATAGGACTTTGATTGAAACAGCAAGGGCTATGTTGGCTGACTCAAAACTACCAGTTAGCTTTTGGTCAGAAGTAGTTGCCTCAGCTGGTTATACTCTCAACCGCGTTCTAACGGTAAAGAAGTTTGGCAAAACTTGTTTCGAGTTACTTAATCGACGAAAGCCGAACTTGAAGTGGCATGAACCGTTTGGATCACAATGTACCGTTCTTGATCCTAATGGTAAATTTGGTGCTAGTCTGTGGAGGGATTCTTTGTTGGTTATGCTAGTCCATTACAACAAGTATTCTTACCTAGCATTAACCGGATTGTGCAAGTGCAACATGTTGATTGTCAATGTTATTCTACTCCAATTCAACGAAAGGGCGATTCGTGGATGTTTGATTATGATAGCTTGTGGAGTTGTTTCTCATTTCCTGAAGAGGAAATCACTGATGAAATGGCCACACTGTTATTTCAACAACATTTTGGTGAAGGAATTAGTGAAGAAATTACACCACAAGAAGTTCCACTCTTTACTGATAACCCGGCACTAGATGTTGATTATCCGTTTAAAGATACACCGGCTACACCATCTTTTGATGATGGTGAAGATCATGATGATGTGATTGAATATTTGGTTCAACCAACACCTTTTTCTGATGAAGCGGTTGGAGTAGAAAATGTCAATAATTTTCCTACTGATGTGGTGGTTCCTGTCAAAGTTACTCCTCGAACATTGTCTTATCATCCTGAGGAGAACATAATTGGTAAACTTAATACTTGAGTACAAACTCGAATTCAAATCGACCAGGGCCTTCGTTGTTATTATACACAAGTTGAACCTCTTCAAAATCGGTTCTCATTTAAATGTTTTATCTCGAAAATCAAACCCAAGACATATAAGCAAGCTTTGACAGAAGAAATATGGGTAAATGTGATGCAAGAGGAGTTGTTACAGTTTCAGAAACTTGGTGTGTGGAAACTTGTTGATCTTCCTGGAGACAAAATGTGTGTAAATACCAAGTGGATTTTCAAGTGTAAAAGGGATGAAAATGGAATCATTTTCATAAACAAATCTCGATTGGTGGTCCTTGGATTTAATCAAAGGGAAGGAATCGACTACAATGAAGTCTATGCTCTTGTGGCTAGATTTGAAGCAATCAGAATTTTCTTGGCTTTTGCATCTTGGAAAGGATTCAAGGTTTATCAGATAGATGTGCAGTTTGCGCTCCTTAACGGAATATTGGGTGAAGAAATCTATGTGGTTCAACCACCGGGGTTTTTCGATCCGAATCACAAAGCTCTTTAAGGATTACATCAAACCCCGAGAGCTTGGTATGAAACATTGTCTCAAAACCTGTTAGACAATAGCTTTGTTCGTCGCACTGTCAATTGTACACTCTTCACGAAGGAAGTAGATGGTCATTTACTGATAGTCCAGGTCTATGTTGACGATATCATCTTTGGGTCGACAAACGATGTTCTGTGCAAGGAATTTGAGGAAGTAATGAAATCGATGTTCGAGATGAGCGTTATGGGAGAATTAAAGTTTTTTATTGGGTTTGCAAGTCGAACAACTGTCTAATGGTATCTTTATTCACCAGACGAAGTATGTCAAAGATATCCTAGAGAACTTCAATATGGCTGACTCAACGCTGATCAGCACTCCTCTACCTCTTAATCAAGGAATTGGTCCTGATCCCATCGGGGAGAAGGTTGACGAGATTTTTTACCGTTCTATGATTGGCTCTCTCATGTATCTCACTACATCAAGGTCAAGCTCAAGGAGGAATGTATAAATTCGGTGGTTCAAAAGAAAGAGATAATCGTGTCTGAGCAAGTGTACGTAAAGTTTTGGAGATAGGGGATGAGTCGATTGATCCGACTGCCTTGGATGAACAGATGGTCAAGGGATGTTTGTTAAGAATGGGTTACCAGAACGATGTAAACAAGGTTGCTTATCTAAAGACTGGATTATCAAGGCCGTTCAAGTTCTTAGTTTACGTGATTGTACATTGTTTAGGATTACATCAAACCCCGAGAGCTTGGTATGAAACATTGTCTCAAAACCTGTTAGACAATAGCTTTGTTCGTCGCACTGTCAATTGTACACTCTTCACGAAGGAAGTAGATGGTCATTTACTGATAGTCCAGGTCTATGTTGACGATATCATCTTTGGGTCGACAAACGATGTTCTGTGCAAGGAATTTGAGGAAGTAATGAAATCGATGTTCGAGATGAGCGTTATGGGAGAATTAAAGTTTTTTATTGGGTTTGCAAGTCGAACAACTGTCTAATGGTATCTTTATTCACCAGACGAAGTATGTCAAAGATATCCTAGAGAACTTCAATATGGCTGACTCAACGCTGATCAGCACTCCTCTACCTCTTAATCAAGGAATTGGTCCTGATCCCATCGGGGAGAAGGTTGACGAGATTTTTTACCGTTCTATGATTGGCTCTCTCATGTATCTCACTACATCAAGGTCAAGCTCAAGGAGGAATGTATAAATTCGGTGGTTCAAAAGAAAGAGATAATCGTGTCTGAGCAAGTGTACGTAAAGTTTTGGAGATAGGGGATGAGTCGATTGATCCGACTGCCTTGGATGAACAGATGGTCAAGGGATGTTTGTTAAGAATGGGTTACCAGAACGATGTAAATAAGGTTGCTTATCTAAAGACTGGATTATCAAGGCCGTTCAAGTTCTTAGTTTACGTGATTGTACATTGTTTAGGACATCGTAAGGAGGTTACGAGGAGATATTGGACTACCAGATGTGTATGATAACCACTTTGTGCTTAAACTAGATATATAACTTTTCTAAAGTTATATTTGAGCATATGAAGATGTATTTCGAGAGCAAATGGCTTATGTATCCTCGTTTCATTCAATTGATTTTTTATCATCAATTTCCTGAGTGGATAAGACTGGAGAAGAAATGAAGTTAGCCCATATGTCGGTGAATGGGTGCGCCAAGTTAAAGTCGTACAGGAAAAATTCAGAGGAGGAGATACTATGTTTAGAGCTATATTTGGACATTTACGTGATCCAGAGTATGTTGCACCAATTGATAACAAGTGGAAGAAGGATGGAAGCGATTATGATAGGGAGAATGAGCTTATTGGTTTACAGAAGTTTGTGCCACTGTGGGAAGTAGATGGTTTGTAAACACTGAAGCCAAACTTGCTTATGAGGCTAAGGGTTCTCAAAAGTATATGAAGAAGCGAAAGAGAGCTATTAAAGTTGAACAAGTGACACCTCCTGCTCCAGTTGCACAACAACCACCTATTGTTGGTGCTGAACAGAATGTAGATACAACTGGTGAGGAAACAGAGTCTGATCCGGAGATTCAAAGGAATATACTGGATGATCCTCATGCAATGCTTGAATTGAAAAAAGAGAGGCGTACGAAGAAGTTTGATAAAGATGAAACTTATGTGCCTGGGGTTAGCCAGCCAAAGAAGAGAGAAGAAAACATATGGCTAAAAAGCCAAAATGTGGTTTAAGTTTGGTTGATGAACCAGAGGATTTGGATGTTGGATTGCTCAAGATCAGGAGATAAACATTGAAAAGACTCCTGAACCCCAAGGCTAATGTTGAATTTGAAAAGATGTGTGTATTTGAAGTGAGTTTGGATGATGCAATAGGTAAACTCATGAAAACTCCAACTGCTCAAAAGTTTATTCCTCGATGAACTCCAGCTATTGAGGAACCAGTTACTAAGGAGACACCTAAAGCTAATCCTAATGAGTCACAACAATCTGTTGGTAGCTATTCTGATGCTTATCTGTTATTGGGCGGACAGTTGAGAATGGAGTTCAATAGTTGTAAGACAAGGTTGATAATCAAGAAGTTTGGATTACAAGTTTGGCTGAAGAGAATGACAGATTGAGAGTTGAGAAAGTGGAAATTAAGAAGTGGTTGGATGAAAGTGAAAGACAGAGAAAGATACAACACCATTTATCGTATGAACACATGAAGTATATTGTTATCATTGAAAAGAAGCAAAGTTGATATGTGTTTAGTTCCTTTTCTACATGTTTCCGCCATTTAGCATAGTATATTAAACGCAACGTTTTCGATCCATTTCATATGTATTTACACGTATATGATGACGTATTATGATCTGGCTTCCGGTCTTTCACAAATAATCATCTTCATTTGATTCCAATAGACCATTCTTTTGAAGTGTATGTATGCGATCTTTGTTTATGTGACCAAGGAGACAATGCCAAAGATAATTCTTACTCAAATCCATTTTGAGATTCTTGGTTCTTGATTGGTACAATGTGTTATCAAAGGATGTGTTATCATGATATAATTCATAAATTCTATTAGACAGCATTGCTTTAAAATAAAATACAATATTCATGAAAACACAAATACCATTGTCAACAAATTTCAAATCATAACCAAATGTCTTAAAAGAGAAATGGAGATAATATTCATTGTAAAAATAGGAGCATACAAAATGTTTTTCAAAACAACTTCCACCCACTTGGAAGCTTCAAATGTAGTCTCCTTGGGCTTCGACATCAAATTTTGCTCCGTTGCTCACGAAAAGACTTGTATCTCTTTTCTTGAAATGCTTATAACTTCCACATCTAGTATCCAATACCCATTTGTTAGAAGAAATAACATTGAGATCAATATGGATCATGAAAGTTTTACCCAAGGTTCGCATTCCTCTTGTTTTTCAACTCTTTGAGATAGGTTGGACAATTCCTCATCCAATATCCTATCTAACCACAACCAAAGAACGCGTCTTCCGAGCTAACCTTTACCTCATCCAATATCCTATCTAACCACAACCAAAGAACGGGTCTTCCGAGCTAACCTTTAGCTTCTTCTCCTTTGGTTTGAACTTACCCTTTGCCTTCCCTTTGAACTTACCTTTGATGTATCCCTTACCTTTGGCAACATTTTCTATGGGTTCCCGGTGATGCCTCGTCCTATTACCACCTTCATTGATGATGAGAACCAATAAAACCTTTTTACCCATTCCCACTTCGGCCGTTTTGAGCATTGCGTGAAGCTCACCAATGTTCTTGTCCCATCCATTCATGTTATAATTCATGAGAAAAGTCTCAAATCTCTTGGTTAGGCCATTGAGGATCATATCCATGTGGCTTTTTATCTTAAGCACATAAGATGAAACCAATTGACTTTCTTCCATACGACATTCATGAAGCAGTCGAACTGTTTCGAAGCGTTCCACCCTATCTTGAGTAAGGAACATTTCCTTTAGTTGGGTGATCATGGTCATATTCCCCATGATTTTCGAAGTCCTTTTGAATCTCGGGAATCATAGTTCCCAACATGAGGCAAAAAAAACTTGCACCGAATTCTCGGTGTATTTCAACCAATCGTTATAGGCATCTAAATAGTCAATGTTTGGTTCGTCGGGAATAGGATCGTCCAATATGTAGGATTTATTTTCTTGCTTGAGAATGATTTTCAAGTTTCGATACCAATCCATAAAATTGTTGTAGTTAAGACGATCCTTATCGAGTATGGCTCTTAGTGATTGGTTATATACGGGTGGGATAATTGTGTTAGATGGATTGTTGATTGCGGCCATTTACATAATTTAACAAAGCTCAATTTTAGTATTTTAGATATCATTAATCAATTTTTTAAATTGTTAATACCCTTTTATGTCTCCAAGACAATTAATGATTAAAATCTAGAACCCAACGTTACATTCAAATAGTAGTTAGGTGACCTTTATCCTACTATTCAAATTAACAAGGTACTCAACGTTTGACGATTGCAACCCTTTGCAACTTCTAGATTTATGGGATCGGTTAAACATATCTATGTTTAGTTGGCATGTTTAATCCCATCAACACCATTGTACGCCATGCTTCGGTGACCCTATACATATGGTTTCCATATCAAGTGGTCCTACTTACACATATGTGTGAATTTTCACATACAATTGGTTAGGTGACCTTTATCCCACATATATGGAAAGCCCACCTCAAACTCACAAATTTTCTCCAATGTTGTTAAGTGACCTTTATCCCACATCGAGTTCCCCAGTGATTCGAATGTTGTATAAAAGGATGGTGTTAGACTTGTTTTAAAAGGGATTTAAGTTTTCTAAATTCTAGATTGGAAAAGAGTTTGCATACCTTGCATTTGCAGGCATTCAAATGCAGGGTATTTTGTTGTAAACTAATTTTCAATGTTCCTTTTAATAAAACCAATTTTATTATGAAACCATTAACCTTTAATAAAACCAGTTTTATTACCTAATGATTTCTAAGGAACCAATTTTATGCAACTTTTTGATTTTAAGTTGTTAATAATCCATATGCAAACAAAACAACCAAACATGCATAAATAAAATAACCACAAGTTCATAACCATAGCCAACTAAAAAAAGACAACACTAGTTGACCGAAACAAGTGTGCCAAAAGGTCCCTCCTAATGGACAAAATGAGACTTGGCTCGTGTTAATGAACTCCCACTTGACCCCGCATTCAAATGCCTCAAGTGTCCACCTTGTGTTGTGACTCTTCCAATTTATTTGGGCTTCCTTTTGGTCTGCAACTTTAGCTCCTAGCTTTCGTGGGCCTCTATGTTTGGGTTTTGGTCATTGGGCTAAAATCTCATCTTGGACTATGAGGTCCATTAAGGCCCAAAACCAAAACCCTAATTTCTTGTGCATCTTCTTTTACAAAAATATATCCTAATACATTTTTCTTTAGTAAAATGAATTACAACTAATCTACTTATTATTACATACCAATATGAAATAAATAAATAGATTACAAACCCAAATAAATGAATATTACAACAATATTGAATAACCGAATATATCCCTACACAAACACACATCCAAACACAAGGTTATGGCTAGGTTATGAACATGAAAATACACATCCAAATATGCAAATGGTGCAAATCTAAAATGGTTCCCCTCTTAACCCTTCAAGTTTTGGCCAAGGTTAAGCAAACCGAAAAAATTGGGTTTTTGTCCAAACAAAATAATCAATCATCCAGATGACTTAATTTTTCAAGATTACCAAATGCATGTAAAGTATAATCTTGAAAAACCAAGGGGTAACCAAAAGCCCCAATACTTTCGGCCATATGGTGAACTACACAATAAAACCCGAAAATTTTAGATCTATTGAAGCATGTATTTGTATAAGAGGCTCTTGATGCTATTGTTGGGTTTTAACAAGATTATCAAAGTCTTAACCTCATTCATATGAAAAACGCACAGCGGATAAATAAGTTTTAAATCTTGTTAATTAGATAAATATAAAACCGATTTTATATGCAAAAACCCAAGCCTCGGATCCATATACGAAAATGCATGCTTACCAATATAAACAACCATAGGGTGTTTATGTAATATACCTTCAAGAATCTAAGAAAATGAAGGAGATGATAGTTTGAATGCTAGTCTTCTAAAGGGAAGACCTCAAGCTTGTATAACCTTCAAGCATCCAACAAACACCCTTGTTATGCTAGGATTTTACACTCAAAACCTTCTTCTTGTTCGTCCTTCCTTTGGCCAAAATTATAGAGAAAGAAGAGAGAGTTTTGTTTGCTTCTTGTGTGTGTGTGTGTGTGTGTGTGAAAGATGGATACAACTAATGCACCAGCACATGAACCAATGGATCCTTGTGCATGTATTGGAATAAATAAAACAATTAAGTGAGGAAAGAGGGGGGGCGAGGGACGGTCACTTTGGCTCCCCTTCAAGTTTCAAACTCCAACTTGTTTTATATTGTTACTTATGATATATTATAACAAAACATGAAAAATCCAATAACCATTGTATGTTGTTATTTAACCAACTTAAATAACATAGTACAAGTAACATGAAAGGTATATTAAGCCTTGCATATTGTTATTTAACCAACTTAAATAGCATTACAAGTAACATGCAAAGTATCTTCTCTCATAACTTAAATTACTCATATAATATATTTATTTCACAAGTGAAAATATTTAGAAACCCAATTTCCAAATATTCTAAGTGTTAATATTTATTTATTAGATCATATCTTAAATAAATATCGTGGTGTTTGTCTAGCTTGTTGTTGGGAATGACCCAACTTGGATCATAACGTACTAGCCACATCAATTATAATATGTGTCTTGGACAGGCCGAGTCCAACATTTATTGTCTGATGATGAAGATTAAAGTGTTATGTTAAGGTAATTTGTTATATTATACTAAGTTTTATAATATTGAAATAGTTTGGTTTTTGAATTTTGTAATAGAGTTGGTGTTATTAGGAATAGCTATTTGAATGAATTATTTAGTTCAAGTTGAATTTAGTAATTTTTTATGTTCTTTATACTTTTGTTAAAAAAATCATTTAGTTTGAATTATGCTTTTACCATATTTAGTGTATTTGTTTGTTTTGTTTACAGGTTGTGAAGTGGGAAGCTTTTGCTAGATGCTGACAATATTTAGGAGCTGAAGATGTTGTTTTTTTGAGTCGCCTTATGGTTAAAACATGTAATAGACAATTCTAACATTTTTCCATGTGAATATTTTAATATTAAACTTATGAAGTTATTTGAAGTTAGTTTATGTTATTTTATATATTGTTTTTAGTGTATTGTAACCACATATAGCTTAGTGAGATTATGGAGTTAGATGTTATATATTATGAACATGAACAAATATATAATAATAAAACCAATTTAAATATATTTTAGGTTAGAAAATATCTCTTTGGAGATATCATTAGTTGTCTAATTAATTTGTTCTCCATGTTTGTCTAGAATAAGAATCTTCAAACCTTCTTTGCTCGTAACTCTTGATAGCACAAGATATAGTTTTCCATGAGAGAAGACATCATTCTTCATATATAAACCAACCCTGCTTAATGATTGTCCTTGGCTTTTTTTAATAGTCGTAACAAAGAAAACTGATAGGATATTTGTGAATTTGAATGCTATGTTCTTGTTCGAAGGTGTTAAAGCGATTCTAGAAATAGATATTCTTTCACCAGCATTATTTCCATAAAGAGTTTTGACTTCAATTAAACGTGCACCCAGTGAAACAACCCGAAGCCTAGTGCCATTACATAACCCTTTCTTTTGATCAATATTTCTTAGAAGCATAACCGACACTCCCACTTTTAAATAAGCTAATGGTTTGGTAGTCCTGGTATTTTGAATCCATTTAATAGCTCAGTAGAGTATAGAGTTGGATCTACATTAACATCTATATAATCAGACTTTGATACAGAATCTAAGCTTAAGTATTTAGTAGGTTCCCTTGGAAAGCTCTTAATTAGATGATCGTCTAACTCATTGACGATCTCATTTGTTGTTGCAAGTAATGCCCTATTTTAGAAGTAATCAGTATCTTCAATGTTATTCAAAATGTTTGGATAGACAGACTTTTAATAAGCAAATCATTTGGATCTCTATCTTTGATTTGCCATCATTAGGTCGGTCCACCAACTTTGCCTTCTCCGATATCTAGTAACCATTGTGCAAATTTTTTGGTTTCCTCGATATTAGCATATTGTTGACCAATTGTTAATATTAGATTTGCTGTTATATAATAATACAACATTGATGCCAGAAGTATGAAGAACATAGAGATGCTTTTACTATTTGTTACATGCTTCCTTTCTAAACGACTGGCAGGATTTGTCTAAAATCTGCTACAAAGACCACGACCTTTCTTGCAAATAATAATTTAGATTGTAACACATATTTACAAGATCTATCTAGAGCTTGAAAAGAATGTTTGTGTGTCATTCGAGCTTCATCCTAGATTATTAGTTTTGTTTTTTGTAATAGCTCAGCTTTATCATAACCACGTTCTATTACGCAAGAAGAATCTCCATTTAGGTTAATGGGAATATGAAATCTTGAGTGAGCGGTTCTTCCACCTAATAGCAGTAAACATGCAATTCCGCTTGATGCAACATTCAAAACAATATTACCTTGCGATCGTATTGCTGAAGTTAACGTCTTCCATTAATATGTTTTCCCTGTTCCACTATAGCCATAAACAAAAAGCACCCCTCCTGAACCATCGTGAACAGCTTTTGTTATTATGTCAAAGATTTCTTTTTTATCATAGGTAATTGTGCCAAAAAGCATCTGGAATTAATTTTTTTCAACTTCTTGGTTGTACGACTACTCGTCCAGAGTTAGTCTATTACTGGAAATAGACACAGATTCTTCATCAGGAAAAGGCATTATCTCATATCAACTTATACTTTTATTATTTTGTTGTAGAATTTTCTGGATTTCAATCGAAGTTAGATTCTTTATTTGATCTTTAGTCAGATTTAAATTTGTAAAATATTTAAGCAGTTATAATCTTTTCTATTGTATAAGATGTTTATACTTAACAATACCACTAATGAAAGACAAACCTAGAGATTTTAAAAGTTTCATTGGTTATAGATTATGTCTTCCAATAGGAGCTTCCATGTACTGTTCCATACATGTTCAGGTCTTGAGAGACTATCAGTAGTCAACATTGTAGCAAAAAATGATCGTAGGTACTCTCCTGAACCAGTTACACTTGCCTCTTCAATTTCTTTGATACATTCAGTGTCATCATCAAGCAAACCAAGTGAATAGCATGTGTCTCTAAAAATTTTGTATATCTGACCATTAACTGTATTAATTTCTTGAAAAATTCTTGGACCTTTAACTCTATTTATAAGCACTCTTATGAAATACACTTCTCCAAGAGCAGGAGAAACTTCATGTATTCTACCGATACAAAAACCTGATTTTCATCGTTTCCAACCATGTGGACTTACATGTCAAACGAATTTTGTAGGGAATTCTGCATATGTTAACTAACGTGCTTCTTCATTGTTTTTTTACATTCAATCCATAATTCGAACATTGAAGATGCGACATTATTAGTTTTTTCTATCAAATTTTCAATATCGTCTTCATAACCATAAACAACCTGATGTTTACCTAGTAGATGGAATGGTAGTCTCATAACCGCGGGTACCCTATAACGGACATCATATACGAAAATATGCCATGAAGCCTCACATGCCGATAGATATCGACAATCAAAGAACTGTTTGATCTCGTCAATGTTTTCTTCTTCTTTATTTTGACCATCCTCGCAATTAACAAAATACATAGTAGCATGATCAGTCCTTCCTTGATTACACCATTCAACATTTACGTGACACTGATATCTTTTCAAAAGTATTTTGGTGTAGGGTACAACACTACTGTTATCAAGTTTAGCATCCGACTTTTGAAAAAATTTCCCATTGTCTCGTCTTCAATATAATGGGAAGCCGTTTGTGTCTACAGAAGTTTCATCCTATAAATTGTTTGGAAAACCTTTTGAACATTTGCTATCTATAACACATGAGCAAGATTTGTTATAATATGCACAATGGTCGTGCATCATGAACTCAGACACAAGACTATATAGTTCTGGATCTTCTACTTTATCAGGTATATTGGCACCGGCATATGGATCAACTTGTTCTATGTTTGGGAGTTTATCTTTTTTTTCTGAACAAACAAATATGGGCGTGGGGTAATCTATGTTTTTGAAACTCCACAATGTAAACGACTGCAAAAATTCATATAATGGTGTAGAATATGTTCTTAAAATTATTATATTTATAAAATTGCTTTTTTGGTTATTTATAGAAATTAAAAATATACCTGCTTGAAGTCTTCCAAAAATATGACTATCCTTCAAATCTTTAATTAAAAAATCAAGCTTTATTTTAAACAGTCTACACAAAATATCAGGTCTATCATCTGCATTTAGAGAAGTGCCTTCAAGGAATCTTTAGATTTTTGGCTATTTTGGATTGCAAGTGATTGTCATAAAGAAATCTGGATATTTGTACCATTTTCAAAGTATCATAACACGGAACTTTGAATAGTCGAAACAACGCTACAAATGAAAATCCGATAAGGGCACATATTAATAGGATGTACCAATGGCATATCCACCACGTCCTTATCACCTTTAAATTTATACCGTTACTCCAAACTACCTTAGGTTATAGATTAAGACTCACGATCGTACGTCTTATGATTTCCGTGCGATGAGTTTGGTAATTACGTATGCATCCATGATTATTGAAATTGTCGGATGGTCCACATAACTCGTCCCATCACGTGGGTTACAAAATATTTGAACGACATGACATTGTGAGAAAAGTTTTAATACGTTCTGAACGACATGATTTGTTAAAAATATTTCTAAAAATGAATTGAATTCTTGAGTTGTGTAAGTAAAATATTAAAATTTTTGAAACATGTTTTGGTAAAAAGATATAAATCTTGGATGTCGAAAGGAAAGGATTCCTTATAGATGATATTGAGATGGATTGTGATAGATGAAAATAAACAAATAAACTATAAGTACGATATCATTAGTAGTTGGAGGCACACCTTGCGAAGGTGATTAGAGTTTCCACCATTGTAGCAAGTATGGATAGTGAGTGTGTTGGGTTTAGCAAATGACAAAGCATGGATTGTATGAATTAACGGCAATAAACCGGTGCGATATGGCTTGGGCACTAAGTGGTGTATGACAAGGGATAACAAGGATGATCGAAGTGATTATATTCAATGCAAAAACGATATGAGAATTGAATTGAATTGAATAATGATAGTTGCAAGTGAAGCATAACGAGTGAATATTGATATAAAGTTTTCTTGTTTGAGACACAATGATTTTGTTTAGATTGATTGCTTATTTGATTAATAGCATAATTTAACTATTTGACTTGCGCTATGCTATTGTTGTTGTTGCTGTTATGAGAATAAGTAGGGGCATATTAATTGAATTTTTTAGAAAAGAAGTTAATGAACGGGATTGAATTGATTGTACTTATGTTTTTGAAATTGAGTTTATATATTTTTGAGGTCGCATGAGCTATTTGCTTGACTATATATGTGGCCATAAGGAGGTTATAGAAAATAAATGATTGATGTTGTTTGTGTTGAGAAAACGAAAAATGTTTAATAAAGATGAGAAGATTGAATATTTGTGTAGATTTCATATGAGTTATTGTGTAAAACGAAACTTAAATATGTTATGCTGATGTTTATTCATAATTTAAGGGTAAGTTAGATTTAATATAAATTGATTAATGTGATGAGTATTATCAAAGCATGAAACATCGACATATGAAACATACCTCGTTTTGTCACGAATGTCACACCATTCAACGAAAGCATTAATTTTGACCCGTTTCCTAATATGATTATTTTGATCCATGCACTAAAAATAATAATTCTGGCCGGCTCGTTTACTAAAAACGATAATTTTAACATGTTTACTTGAAATGATATGTTTCATATGTCAACAAAAGACGGAAAAATTGACATGTTTACTAAAAAAATAGTTGTGACTCGCTCACTAAAATGATAGTCTGAATCGTTTACTACGAATGATGAGGTTTCGCTTGATTGCATATTCTAGTCATTGATGCCTCTAGTATACACCAACAAAATGATTTATAATCGAGTATACAATTTAGGCTTACGAGGTATCTAAGACGCAACACCCTAGAACAAAAATCATAGACATTGGTATTACTAATTAAAACTGTATATTTACTTGTTGCTTTCTAAAATTCAATTTCAAAAAGACAGATTTTCCCTTATTATCTAAAATATGACGCTTAAACCACATTTTGACTTGTAACATCCTGTTTCCCATTTCAGTTAATAAAATACTAATATTAAATTCTTATGAGTTGGGCTTGTGTTGGGTTAAATAAATATGGATAATGGATTTGGGTTATTAAGAAAGGAAGAAAGACCATGGGCTTAAGCCTATGACCCATGGTATAAATACCATAATTATTCATTAATCCATCCATTTCCACACATTTCATACACCACCCAAAACACAAACTTAAGCTCTCTCTCATATTTCTCTCTTTCCCTAACCGAAACCAAGAAGAAAAACCGATCCCGACCTAAGGTAACGATAGTATGATATTACATGAATCCTAAGCCGCTAGATCTAGTCGCGAAACGATGAACCGACACCCTCAACCGTTAAAGTCACGAGATCCGGATGGAATCGGGTATAAAGCGATTAAAAGACAAGCTTAGGAGTCACCCTAGCTTGGATCTGGATCGAACGGGACGAAAAACGGAGTGAAAATACGTTTTCCGGCCACCGCCCGGTTTTCCGGCACTGCGGCGCCGGAAAGGCGGCGCGAGCATTTAAGGATCTCAGAGAATGTTTTTGACATTCTCTGACCTAACCCTATGCGCGTGTAACGAATTCGTTATCTAATTAGTTAAGGAAAACTAACGAATGAGCCCTTATTCGTAGGCTCATTTGCAATGCCAATTCGTTAAGGAAGAATAAAAAATTGGCTACATTCGTTAAGTCATCTGTTAAGCAATTCGTTACGAAGAACTAACGAATAAGCCCTCATTCGTTAGGTAGTTCGTTATGAAAGACCCTTTCGCTATGAAGTTCAATTCGTTATAATAGTTCATTCGTTATAAAGTTTCATTCGTTAAGAAATAACGAATGAGTCCATTCATTTTGAGAGAACACATTCGTTAAGAAATAACAAAGGACTCCATTCATTAACGGAATGGATAACGAACTGGATGACGAACTAAAATTTATAAGAATGACAGAAAGGTCCCTGAACTTAGAGTAATATAGATTAGTTACAAAGGGTTAATGAGTTAACAATAAAATATTATTAAAGAATTCTAATGGAAAGTTTGTTAAGAACAGTTAATGAAAATAAATTTTCTCCAAGCTGACCTGGCAGCTTAACCCCAGCCAGAGGCTCTGTCCCTTGGACCACGCTAGGGGCTACCTGGCACACCCTCATTTTCCACATGCGGGGTTTTACCGCGAGGCGCGTGACAAACCAGGATCTCAATCATTAGTTACAACAAACAACGTCTAAATATTTTAAATAAACTTTATTGTCCCATATTTGGGAAAACCATTCAGAGTTAATGTCTTAATGTTTTTAATATGCGGAAGCGTAACATAACGGGAAACATCCCTAAGCAAAACCAAATAGTTTAAGGCGCCCAAAACATGCGCAAGCCATAACATTATAAAGTAAAAAGATTCCAACTTATGATGCAATGTCTATTGGTGATCATGAATTCAACTCCTATCCTTGCATTATCAGCGACCTGAGAAAGACATGCTAAAACAGGTCAACACGACGATTGGTGAGTTCACAGTTTGAGTAAAAACAAGTTTGTCAAACAAACCATTTAGTAAGTAAACAGTGTAAGTAGTGAAGCATAGATATTTTACGGATAATGTATGCATTAGTAATACCGCTAGTTAATTAGGCTAGCAATCATGTTACATTAATGTGTGTTCCATTGTGACCGAGGCTGACTTGTTAGTTTGTTGCCACCCACGGAGTCTAATATAATACTAGTGTGTTTCTAGTAAATGAGACGCCCGGCGACTCCCTCAACCGAGAGCCCCGAGGGGTTTTGTCAAACCCAGTAGTACTACCTTTCATTACCAAGCCAATGTACAATCGTTAACGGTCCAATGTGCATGGGGGACTTCAGTTTATGTTCACTATGTACACATGAGGTATTAAAAAGTCTACAATATCCAAAAACAGTTTTGTATGTTGCATGCTTTCCCCCTAAAAGGAGTAAGTAAAAAGTGGGGTAGTGAAACTCACATCGAATGCGGTTCAAATTGAAAGTCAACTTCTTAAGTCAAGTTGTTCTGGTGCCTAAATCGTACAAGTACTATAAGTATTTGCTAAGCGATTCCTAGAACCCTTAGTATCCAAACAATTCCCTTGTTTATTTAAAGTTTGACCAAAGTTTGACTTTTGTTGACTTTAACCAAAGTTTGACTTTTGTTGACTTTGACCAAAGTTTGACTTTTCATTTGACTTTTGACCAAAAGGTCCAAGTTGTTGACCGTTGACTAAAAAGTCCAAGTCTCAATGACAGAAGACTAAAAATTGAGTTTTGTTGACCGTTGACTAAAATGTTGACATTTGACTAAAATATTGACCGACGGCCCGTTGATGACTTTTGACCAATATTCTAGACTTTGAGTAATTACATGATGTTCCTAAACACAATTTAACAATAACCAAAGAAATGTGCACTTAGCCACTTTTCAAACAATCCTATGACTATGTCTAACTCGTACCACTTGCAATACTTCACAAGTAAGGTTAACCACTTAGTCAAATAGTTTTAAGTTGACTCATAAAGTCAAAATTCAAATTAGCATAATCAATATATTACAAATTACAACTATTTTAACAAATCAATATATTGATCATCCTTAACAATTTTTCAATCATCCAAAACCGATTTTTCTCACCAACCAAAACTTAAAATTAAATTACCAAATAATTCACACATATTATCACAAGTATTAGGTATAACATATATTTTTCTCATAATTTAAATAATTCACAAAAACATACAGAATATTCACACACTACATCAACCTAATTTTTATCTCTATTTTAACACAGCAGTACACAAATATTTGTCAAAAATTCTATATTTGTTCAATTGATGCAACACCAATTGGATTAGATTCCTACTTCAATTTACAACATTTCAGAAGTGGAATTATATCCATATCTATTTTTAACATCAAGTTATGCAATTTATAACACAACTCAGAAAATTTACCTCTCAATCAGGTTTGCAACCCAATTTTGTAAATTAAAAAAAACATTAAAACAAAGTCCAAAAATTAAGATTCTAGACTTTTTGAAAACTAGATTCAAAGTAATTATTCATAGAATCAAAAATCAACCAGAAACACAAACGTATCATCAAGTTATTCACCCTACAATCTAAGACACAAAGTCTGTCAGCAAGCAGATTCAAACCACAATTCACAAAAGTCATGATTTTTACATCCTAAGAATCTTAAATCATCAAAGATCATTCTTACACAATCAAATTTCATGTCTTCTTATTATCTATTTGATTTCATAAGAAAAACAAATATACTTATAAAAGACTCAAACTTCTAAACCAAAACACATACAACTCTTTTGACTCATCAAACTTTGATCATCCCCTTTCTATGATCCGAATCATTTGGATACAAGGTTCATATTTATAAAATAAAACAAAATAACCTACTCACTTGATTGATCCAAATGTTTACTCCCCTTGCTTCCCAATAATCACCAAACCTTTTGTGTATAGAAATGAGATTGAAAGAGAGTGTTTGCAAAACAAAGTGAGAGTGTGTGTGTGTGTGTGTGTGGTACACTGCCAAGGCAAGAGAGGGAAAGGGAAAGGAAAAGCTTTGGAATCCAATAGTTTGTAACCTCCTTTTATTAACAATCCTTTATTATTGATTTAATGGAATAATACCTTAGGTTATTTTTATTAATCCATATGTGACATGTTACATAATTTATAAAACATTTCCTATGTGTTATAATCTAAGGTTCCATTAAATAACCAACATGTAACATGACATATAATGTAACTTGTTTAATCACCTAGCTTTCTTATAAATCACATAATCATGTAACAACTATAATATAACATATTGATCGTATAACACATTATACTTATCATATATAGTACATGCCACATACCATGTTCATTATAACATGCTTGACGAGTTCATTGTTCTAGTTATAATTAACCACTTATTCTTGTTTAAGTCACCAACGACACATTATACATGACACCACATGTATAAGAGTTCATTAACATAGTTAACAGAACTAACTGAGTTTATAGGCCTAGTCAACAAGGTTTAACTGTGTTTAGTTAAAGAAGTTAACCTGTAATTTGGCAGTTGTCACACTACCGCCCCTAGAACCCCACTGCCAGGGGCGCTGCCCCAGACCCCTGTTCGTTGAGAGTTATAATTAAACTAGAAGCGTGATATGGGTAGTGATAGTTAGTTGATAAGTGTAATTGTTATACAGTTAGTCGTGCACAGCTAAAGAAAGGAATAACCATTAACGGTGAACGTAACAGAACTCAGGTGAGTTTCTAGCCCCATTTTCTTGTTATGTTTTCGGGTTTGGTGCATACTCTATGTGATTAGTTAATACACTTACCCTAAGTGGTAAGTGTATGCCTTATATGATTTATGTGATAATGACTAAGGTTATGAATTAATGTTTGCCGGCACGTGAACGACCTTCGGATATTGCACGTATCGCCAGGAAAGGTGAGTTTTACATAAGATGTATAAATGATATATGAATGATTAAGAATATGTATGAATGTATATAATAGAATTTACGTGAAAAGAAGTCTATGTATGGGTGTGTGGAAAGAAGGGACCAGACCCTAATAATATCTGACATAAAAGTGACCATACCCTAATAATATATGAGATAGAAAAGAAAGGGACCAGACCCTAATAATATCTGAGTTAGAGAAGAAAGGGAGAAGACCCTACAAATATCTGAGATGGTAACGGTAGATTTTATGAAAGTATGAATGTGTGATGGTATAAAAGAATGAATGAATGAATGTATGAAAGTATGAAAGAAAGAAAGGAAGTATATATTGTACGAATGAAAAAATGGTAACAGGCTAAGTATGTAATATGTATCTTCGAATACGTATATATGTAAGTATGTGAATGTATTGTATGTTGCCTGATTAACTAGAACTCACTCAGTGTAGCTGACTTTTAGTATGCACGCAGGTGAGTAGAATGAGGCGGCTAGCTTAAGGAGGGCACATGGAAGACGAATAAGAAGCTGGCATTTGAAGAATTATGTTATGTTCATGAATGATGTTTTAACATGAAAGACAAAGATGTTTGTTTAAGACAAGTTTTTTCAATGTTATGAAATGTTTATTGAAAGTTTTTATATTCCGCGAAATTTTTTAATTAACTCTGAAGTTTAGAACTGTGTTTAGGAGTAAATCCAACGCCAAAGTAGGGAACCGGGAACGGGGCCTTTCAAGTTGGTATCAGAGCATAAGTTTGAGAGCGTTAAGCATCCTACATGCTTAGAGTCGAACAGAGAATGTGACTTAAGTAAGTAAAGAAAGAAGATGTCAGTTCAAGATAGCCATATGTCGCTCAAGCAAGCTAAGTAACGATAAAGCCATGTGTCGCTACTCTCCAATGGATAACCTCCATGGACAAGGTTATCCGAATTAGCGAGTGTCGTCCTGACCAAGCAGTGGGTTATGCTACTAATTCATTCAGAGATAAAGCTATGTAATACTGGGAGTCGATGGAATAGAGGAAGACTTGAGAAGAATTTAAGGCGATGAGATGGGATGACCTGAAGGAGTTAGTGATGAGAAGGTTCTGTGCTGATGCTGAGGTTGAAAGGGCTGAGATGAAGCTTATAAACTAGAGGTGAGAAAGATAACATACCGCGAGTACACTACTGAATTCAGCCGCATGTCTAGGTTGGTGCCTGACATGGTGGATACTGAAGCCAAAAGGATCAAGAGTTATATAAGAGGACTACCACAGAGCGCCCGCACCTTGGTCAAGACAAGTAAACCTGCTACTTTCGACTCTGATTTTGAACTCGTAGAGATGGTTTACAAGGATCTGGCTGTGGATGAGGTGGTGGTGGAAGAGAAGAAAGAGAAGAAATGGGTTGTTCCTGCTAAACGACCTGGTACTCAGTTATGGAACCCTAGAGATAAGAAGTAGAGGGTGTGGGAGAAGAGGTCATGTATGACGTGTGGTAAGATGCACAGTGGAGAGTGCAAATGGGGTAAGGGTACTGATGTTTGTCATTAGTGTAGTAAAGCTCATAGTGGAAAGTGTAGGCTTGGGTCGAATGCCTGTTACAAGTGTGGGAAGGCGAAGAATTATGCTTCAGATTTCACTGCAAAGCCCGCGTGTTACAAGTGCGGTAAGACTGGTCATATGGCAATGGAGTGCACTGACGATGGAGCTGGAGGGAGCAGAAAGAAAGATGTTGATCAAGCAAGGCCAACGACTAGAGCCTACATGCTGACTCAGGAACAAGCTAGATAGATCCATGAAGTTGTAAAAGATACGTTTCTAGTGAATGGTATTTCTGCTTATGTATTGTTTGATTGCACTGCAAAGCCCGCGTGTTACAAGTGCGGTAAGACTACTCATATGGCAAGGAAGTGCACTGACGGTGGAGCTGGAGGAAGAGGAGAGAAAGATGTTGATCAAGCAAGGTCAAGGACTAGAGCCTACATGCTGACTCAGGTACAAGCTAGACAGATCCTTGATGTTGTCACAGGTACGTTTCTAGTGAATGGTATTTCTGCTTCCCTATTGTTCGATTCGGGTGCGAATAGAAGTTTTGTAGCTATGACATTTAGTAAGTTTGCAATGATGAAATGTTGTCGTGTGCCTGAAACTATTAAATTAGAAACTGCGAGTGATACCTCAATTAGAATATTGAGAATGGTTAAGGATTGTACGATAGAATTAGAGGGACATGAGTTTCCTGTTACTTTGTATGTTATGACCTTAGGAGGGTTCGATGTTGCTTTGGGAATAGATTGACTATCTGAGTTTGAGGCCCATATAGTGTGTAAGAATAGATTGATAAGGTTAAGATCATTGGATGGTGGTACAGCGACGGTCTATGGTGATAAAGAAAGTTCTGGGCTTAATGTCATTTCTATGATAAAAGCCGAAGGAATTTTAAGGCGAGGGTGCGGTGTCTACCTGGCATATGTTGTCAAAGCTACGGCCGAGGCAAAGGAAGTGAGAGAGGTTCCTATCGTGTGCCACTATCCATAAGTGTTCCCTGAGGACCTTCCGGAGTTGCCACCGGAGCGTGAGATAATATTTCATATAGACTTACTACCAGGAGCACAGCCCATCGCGAAAGAACATTACCTCTTGGCGCCATCCGAGATGAAAGAATTGATGTCCCAACTACAAGAACTCCTCGATAAAGGCTTTATAAGACCGAGTGTTTCCCTGTGGGGTGCACCGGTGTTGTTTGTCAAGAAGAAGGATGGAAGTATGAGAATGTGTATAGACTATCCTGAGTTGAACAAGCTTGCGGCGAAGAACAGATATCTGCTGTCACGGATTGATGATTTGTTTGACCAACTACAAGGTTCGAGTTGTTTCTCATTGATAGACCTTAGATCAGGCAATAGCTGAAGGTAAAAGAGGCAGACGTCCCTAAGACAGCATTTCGAACACGGTATGGACACTACGAGTTCCTCGTGATGTCGTTCGGTCTAACTAATGCTCCCGCAACATTTATGGATATAATGAATAGGGTATGTCGGCCTATCTTAGACAAGTCAGTTATCATTTTCATTAACGACATATTAATTTATTCCAAATGCGAGGCTGACCATGCATAGCATCTAAGAGAAATGTTGGAAATTTTGAAGAAAGAGAAGCTGTATGCTAAGTTTTCAATATGCGCATTCTGGTTGTGTGAAGTGCAGTTTTTAGGTCACGTGATCAATCTTGAAGGTATTACCGTGGACCCAGCTAAGATTGAGGCAATAACAAACAGGAAGACTCCGCAAAACCCGACTGATATACGAAGCTTCTTAGGGTTGGCTGGCTATTATAGGAGATTCATCGAAGGCTTCTCCAAGATAGCCGCACCGTTGACCGGAATAACCCGAAAGACCGTGGTATTCAGTTGGGGTAAATTTCAAGAGGAAGCTTTTGAATAATTGAAGAGAAGGCTCACGCAAGCTCCAATCCTTGCTCTACCCGATGGTGATGAAGATTTGGTTGTTTGTACTGATGCCTCGTATCGTGGTTTAGGTTGCGTGTTGATGTAACGAGGAAAAGTGATAGCCTATGTGTCCACACTGTTGAAAGTGCACGAAAGTACTTATCCGACGCATGACTTGGAGCTGGCAGCAGTAGTGCATGCTCTCAAGATATGGAGACATTACTTGTATGGTACTAAGTGTACCATTTACACCAATCATAAGAGTTTGAAGTATTTCTTTGGAAAGAAAAAGCTGAACGTGAGACAGAGAAGATGGTAAGAGTTGATAAAGGTCTATGACTGTGATATTAATTACCATCCTGGTAAAGCTAATGTGGTCGCCGACACGCTAAGCCATAAGAATTAATAAGTCATTGCAACCGTAAAGTCATATAAGTTGATTATTAACTCAAATCTCTTCGAAGAAATCGCCAAGGGACAGTCTGAGGTGCTTGCAGATGAAAGGCTAATGAAGATGGAAAGGATTGTCCGACAGCAAGATGAGTTGAAGAAAATAACTCATGGTGTTAAGATTAGTTATGACCGTATGTGGATTCCACGCCATGGAAATCTCAGGGGTCGAATCTTAGATGAAGCTCACAAGTCGAGATACTCGATTCATCCGAGATCCACCAAGATGTATCAGGATCTTAAGAGAGACTGTCGGTGGCCGGGTATTACGAAAGATGTAGTGGATTATGTTAGTAAGTGCTTAACTTGTTTGCAAGTCAAGGCTGAACACCAGAAACCTTATGGAAAGATGCAGCCTTTAGAGATACCAGAATGGAAGTGGGAACACATCACCATGGATTTCATTACCCCGTACAGCTAAGCATCATGATACCATTTGGGTGATTATGGACCGTTTGACTAAAAATGCTCAATTTCTGCCTATACGAGAGGCCATCTCGTCATAAACGTTAGCAAATGTGTTCATTAAGGAGGTAGTGGCTAAACATGCGGTGTCATTATCAATTGTGTCTGATAGAGATACTCGCTTTACTTCAATATTCTGGAAAAAGTTCCATGAAGCTATGGGAACAAGATTGAACATCAGTACGGCGTATCATCCTCAAACAGATGGGCAGTCTGAAAAGACTATCCAAACCCTTGATGATATACTACGTGTTTGTGTCTTAGACTTTGGAGGAATTTGGGATGATGATCTGCATCTTGCAAAGTTCTCTTACAACAACAGCTACCATTCGAGTATTGGTATGCTACCGTTTGAGATGCTATATGATAGACATTGTAGAACCCCTGTGTGTTGGGGAGAGATTGTTCAGAAGGAGATTGGAAGTTTGGAAGTTGTGCAAGAAACCTAGTCAAGGTTCGTTCAGGTCAAGGAAAGAATGAAAGCTGCTCAAGACCAACAGAAGTCATACGCTGATAAGCGCCAACAACCGACTGAGTTCAACGTTGGTGACAATGTGATGCTCAACGTCTCGCCCTGGAAGGGAATTATTCATTTCAGGAAGAGAGGAAAGCTATGTCCAAGGTACATTGGACCGTTTTAAGATTATTGAGCATGTGGGTTAAGTAGCTTACAAGCTAGATTTACCCGAGGAGCTAGAAGAAATTCATCATACCTTTCATGTTTCTCATTTGAGAAATTGTCTAGCTGATCACACGTCACATGTGCCATTGGTAGACATTGAAGTTGATGAATAGTTAAACTATGTCGAGCAGCATGTGAAGATCGTTGACCGCACGGAAAATCAGCTTTGTCATAAAGTTATTCCTTTGGTAAAAGTGATATGGAAGCACCGTAAAGGATCAGAGGCTGCTTGGGAATTCGAAGATGAGATGCGCAAGTTTTACCCAGGATAGTTTCAGTAATAGTTAGGTTTCAGGGATGAAACATCTTTAAGGAGGGGAGACTTGTAACATCTCGTTTCCCGTTTCGGTTAATAAAATAATAATATTAAATTATTATGAGTTGGGCTTGTGTTGGGTTAAATAAATATGGGTAACGGACTTGGGTTATTAAGGAAGGAAGGAAGACTATGGACTTAAGCCCAAGACCCATGTTATAAATTCCATAATTACTCATTAATCCATCCATTTCCACTCATTCCATACACCACCAAAACACACACTTAAGCTCTCTCTCATATTTCTCCCTTCCCCTAACCTAAACCAAGAAGAAAAAGCGATCCCGACCCAAGGTAACGATAGTATGATATTACATGGATCCTAAACCGCAAGATCTAGTCGCGAAACGATGAACCGACACCCTCAACCGTTAAAGTCACTAGATCCGAATGGAATCGGGTATAAACTAATCAAAAGACAATCTTAGGGGTCACCCTAATTCGGGTCTGGATCGAACGGGACGAAAAAGGGTGAAAACGGTATGAAAATACGTTTATCCGGCCACCGCCCGGTTTTCCGGCACGGCGGCATCAGAAAGGCGGCGCGAGCATTTAAGGATTTCAGAGAATGTTTCTAACATTCTCTGACCTAACCCTAGGCGCGTGTAACGAATTTGTTATGTAATTCGTTGTGGAAAACTAACGAATGAGCCCTCATTCGTAGGCTCATTCGCTATGCCAATTCGTTAAGGAAGAATAACGAATTAGCTACATTCGTTAAGTCATTCGTTAAGCGATTCTTTACAAAGAACTAACGAATGAGCCCTCACTCGTTAGGCTCATTCATTAGGCAGTTCATTATGAAAGACCCCTACGCTATGAAGGTTCATTCGTTATAAAGGTCCATTCGTTAATAAATAACGAATGAGTCCATTCATTATGAGAAAAACACATTCGTTAAAAAATAACGAAGGAGTCCATTCGTTAATGGACTACATTAGAACTGGATGACAAACAAAAGTTTGAAAGAATGACAGAAAGGTCCCTGGACTTAGAGTAATATAGATTATTACAAAGAAGCCCTCGTACTTTATTAATTAATGAAAGATACCTTAAAAGGTTAATGAGTTAACAATAAAATATTATTAAAGAATTCTAATGGAAAGTTTGTTAAGAACAGTTAATGAAAATAAATTTTTCCAAGCAGAACTGGCAGCTTAACCCCTGCCAGGGGCTCTGTCCCTTGGACCCCGCTAGGGGCTGCCACCCCTAGAACCCTGTTGCCAGGGGCGCTACCCCCGGACCCTGTTCATTGAGGGTTATAATTAACTAGAAGCGTGATATGGGTAGTGATAGTTAATTGATACATGTAATTGTATACAGTTAGTCGCGCACAACTAAAGTAAGGAATAATCATTAACGATAAACGTAACAGACTAAAGTAAGGAATAATCATTAACGATAAACGTAACAGAACTCAGGTGAGTTTCTAGCCCCATTTCCTTGTTATGTTTTCGGGGCTGTGTGCATACTCGGTGTGATTAGTTAATACACTTACCCTAAGTGGTAAGTGTATGCCTTGTATGATTTATGTGATAAAGATTGGGGTTATGGACGAATGCTTGCCGGTACATAAACGACCTTCGGATATTGCATGAACCGCCAGGATAGGTGAGTTTTACAAAATATGTATGAATGATATATGAATGATTAAGAATATGTATGAATGTATATAACAGAATGTACGTGTAAAGAAGTGTATGTATGGGTGTGTGGAAAGATGGGACCAGACCCTATTAATATGTGAGATTAAAGGGACCAGACCATAATAATATCTTAGATAGAGAAGAAAGGGACTAGACCCTAACAATATCTGAGATAGAGAAGAGAGGGGCCAGACCCTAATAATATCTGAGATAGAGAAGAAGAAATGGACCAGACCCTACAAATATCTGAGATGGTAAAGTTAGTTTTGTATGTATTATGAAAGTATGAATGTGTGATGGTATGAATGAATGTATGAAAGTACGAAAGAGAGAAAGGAAGAATATATTGTACGAATGAAATAAAGGTAACAGGCTAAGTATGTAATATGTTTCTACGGGTACGTAAATATGTAAGTATGTGAATGTATTGTATGTTGCCTGATTAACTAGAACTCACTCAGCGTAACTGACTTTTAATATGCACGCAGGTGAGTAGAATGAGGCAGCTAGCTTGAGGAGGGCACATTGCAGACGAATAAGAAGCTAGCATTCGAAGATTTATGATATGTTCATGAATGATGTTTTAACATGAAAGACAAATATGTTTGTTTAAGACAAGTTTTTGTAATGTTATGAACTGTTTATTGAAAGTTTTATGTTCCGCAAAAGTTTTTAATTAACTCTGATATTTAGAATTGTGTTTATGAGTAAATCCAACGCCAAAGTAGGGAACTGGGCCTTACAAGTTGTTATTAGAGCATAAGTTCGAGGGAATTAAGCATCCTACATGCTTTTCTTCGAACAGAGAATGGGACTTAAGTAAGTAAAGAAAGAAAATGCCAGTTCACGATAGCCATGTGTCGCTCAAGCAAGCTTAGTAACGATAAAGTACATGATTAAATTCATGCGTAATGTAAGAAGGTGTAACAAGTAGCTTAATTGCTAGAGATAGGAGTAATTGATTATGTGAAATGTCTGATAGTCTAACCATTAGAAGTAGAACTAGCACAAGTGGACTCACAAAGGGAAGTGTATAGGACACGGAGAGTAACATGATTAGCTAATCACAGTTGGCCAATGTTATTACCTGTTAACCTTACTCTCGTTGTATAAAATAGTTCCTTGAGTGATGACGTTTGTGTTTTCTTATTAAATACGAATAGTTGGATCAAGGAAGGTTGTTGGTCAAGGAGGTCGCACTGGATGTCGTGGTATGCCACGTATGGTCCGAGATCCTTCTGTGGAATCAGCTGCTAACACCAGAGAAGAAGGAAGTGTAGCAGGATGGAATTCGAGCAACCATGAAGGGTATCAACATGACCCATCCGTTCAAGCAGTCATTGCTCAAGTGGTAGCGGCTGCGGTGATGAACCTGCAACCAGAGAAATACGGGAAGCCATGTGAGGACCGCTGAGAGTTCAAGGGATGAAGGTAGGAAAGCTGATGATGGAGAAGGTGACTCGAGTGAATTTCGATCTGTGAGGGTTGATGACAGAATGAGAGACCGAGGCAGGTGTAACTGCAAGTCATTCAATGGTTGTGACCCGCCGAAGCTTACTGGTTTAGGAGACGCAACCGCTACTCTCGAATGGATAACCGCCATGGACAAGGTTATCCGAATTAGCGAGGTCGTCCTGACCAAGTAGTGGGTTATGCTACCCAGTCATTCGGAGATGATGCTACGTACTGGTAGGAGTCGGTAGAACAGAAGAAGACTCGAGAAAAAGTTAATGCGATGAGATGGGATGACCTGAAGGAGTTAGTGATGAGAAGGTCCTCTGTTGATGCTGAGGCTGAAAGGGCTGAGATGAAGTTTCTAAACTATAAGGCGGGAAAGATGACACACCGCGAGTACACTACTGAATTCAACTGCATGTCTAGGTTGGTGCCTGACATGGTGGATACTGAAGCCAAAAGGATCAAGTATTATATAAGAGGACTACCACAGAACGTCCGCACCTTGGTCAAGACAAGTAAACCTGCTACTTTCGACACTGTTGTTGAACTCGCAGTGATGGTTTACAATGATCTTGTTGTGGATGAGGTGGTGGTGGAGGAGAAGAAAGAGAAGAAATGGGTTGTTCCAGCTAAACGACCCGGTACTCAGTTATGGAACCCTAGAGATAAGAAGTAGAGGGTGTGGGAGAAGAGGTCATGTAAGACGTGTGGTAAGACGCAAAGTGGAGAGCGCAAATGGGGTAAAGGTACTTATGTTTGTCATAAGTGTGGTAAAGCTCACTGTGGAGAGTGCAGTCTTGGGTCGAACGCCTGTTACAAGTGTGGGATGGTAGGGCATTATGCACCAGATTGCACTGCAAATCCCGCGTGTTACAAGTGCAGTAAGACTAGTCATATGGCAAGCAAGAGCACTGACGGTGGAGCTGGAGGGAGCAGAAAGAAAGATGTTGATCAAGCAAGGCAAAGGACTATATCCTACATGCTGACTCAGGAACAACCTAGACAGATCCTTGATGTTGTCACAGGTACGTTTCTAGTGAATGGTATTTCTGCTTCCGTATTGTTCGATTCGGGTGCGAATAGAAGTTTTGTAGTTACGATATTTTGTAAGTTAGCAAAGATGAAATGCTGTCGTGTGCCTGAAACTATTAAAGTAGAAACTGGGAATGAGACCTCAGTTAGAATATTGAGAATGGCTAAGTATTGTAAGATAAATTAGAGGGACATGAGTTCCCTGTTACTTTGTATGTTATGACCTTAGGAGGGTTCGATGTGATTTTGGGAATGGATTGGCTATCCGAGTTTGAGGCCTAGATAGTGTGTAAGAATAGATTGATAAGATTAAGATCATTGGATGGTGGTATAGTGACGGTCTATGGTGATAAAGAAAGTTTTGGGCTTAATGTCATTTCTATGATAAAAGCCGAAGGAATTTTAAAGCGAGGGTGCGGTGCCTATCTGGCGTATGTTGTCAAAGCTACGGCCGAGGCAAAGGAAGTGAGAGAGGTTCCTGTCGTGTGCCACTATCCAGAAGTATTCCCTGAGGACCTTCCGGGGTTGCCACCAGAGCGTGAGATAATATTTAATATAGACTTAATACCAGGAGAACAGCCCGTCGTGAAAGTACCTTACCGTCTGGCGTCGTCCGAGATGAAAGAATTGATGTTTCAACTACAAGAAATCCTCGATAAAGGCTTTATAAGACCGAGTGTTTCCCCGTGGGGTGCACCGGTGTTGTTTGTTAAGAAGAAGGATGGAAGTATGAGAATATGTATAGACTATCGTTAGCTGAACAAGCTTACGGTGAAGAATAGATATCCGTTGCCACGGATTGGTGATTTGTTTGACCAGCTACAAGGTTCGAGATGGTTCACGCAGATAGACCTTAGATCAGGCTATCATCAGCTGAGGATAAAGGCGGCAGACGTCCCTAAGACAGCATTTCGAACACGGTATGGACACAACGAGTTCCTCGTGATGTCGTTCGGTCTAACTAATGCTCCCGCAGCATTTATGGATATGATGAATAGGGTATGTCAGCCGATTCTAGATAAGTCAGATATCATTTTCATTGCAGATATATTGATTTATTCCAAGAACGAGGCTGACCATGCAGAGCATATAAGAGGAAAGAAGTTGTATGCTAAGTTTTCAAAATGCGCATTATGGTTGTGTGAAGTGCAGTTTTTAGGTCACGTGATCAATCTTGAAGGGATTACTTTGGACCCAGTTAAGATTGAGGCGATAACAAACTGGAAGACTCCGCAAAACCCAACTGATATACGAAGCTTCTTAGGGTTAGCTGGCTATTGTAGGAGATTCATCGAAGGCTCCTCCAAGATAGCCGCACCGTTGACTGGAATGACCCGAAAGACCGTGGTATTCAGTTAGGGTGACTTTCAAGAGGAAGCTTTTGAATATTTGAAGAGAAGGCTCACGCATGCTCCAATCCTTGCTCTACCCGGTGGTGATGAAGAGCTGGTTGTTTGTACTGATGCCTCGTAACGTGGTTTAGGTTGCGTGTTGATGCAATGAGGAAAAGTGATAGCCTATGCGTCCAGACAGTTTAAAGTGCACGAAAGTACTTATCGGACACATGACTTGGAGCTAGCAGCAGTAATGCATGCTCTCAAGATATGGAGAAATTACATGGTACTAAGTGTACCATTTACACCGATCATAAGAGTTTGAAGTATTTCTTTGAGCAGAAAAGGCTGAACATGAGACAGAGAAGATGATTAGAGTTGATAAAGGACTATGACTGTGATATCAATTACCATCCTTGTAAAGCTAATGTGGTCGTCAACACGCTATGCCGTAAGAATGAAGAAGTCATTTCAACCGTAAAGTCGTATAACTTGATTATTAATTCAAATCTCTTCGAAGAAAACACCAAGGCTCAGTCTGAGGTGCTTGCAGATGAAAGGCTGATGAAGAAGTAAAGGGTTGTCGGAAAGCAAGATGAGTTTATGGAAAACATTCATGGTGTTAAGATTAGGTAGGACCGTATATGGATTCCACGCCATAGAAATCTCAAAGGTCGAATCTTAGATGAAGCTCATAAGTCGAGATACTCGATTCATCCGGGATCCACCAAGATGTATAATTATCTAAAGAGAGACTATTGGTGGCCGGGTATGACGAATGATGTAGTGGATTATGTTAGTAAGTGCTTAACTTGTTTGCAAGTCTAGGCTGAACACCATAAACCTTATGGAAAGATGCA
This sequence comes from Bidens hawaiensis, assembly GCF_021521415.1. NCBI lineage: Eukaryota > Viridiplantae > Streptophyta > Magnoliopsida > Asterales > Asteraceae > Bidens > Bidens hawaiensis. The sequence goes on along the minus strand of NW_027496850.1, from coordinate 140,984 downwards.
GCCTTTAGAGATACTAGAATGGAAGTGGGAACATATCACCATGGATTTCTGTAACATCCCGTTTTTCGGGTTTCGGTTAATAAATGAAAGTATGAGTTATTAAGAGTCGGGCTAGTGTTGGGCTAAATGGAATTGGGTTAGGGACTTGGTTTATGAAAGAAAGAGGAAAAGACCATTGGCTTAAGCCCATGATCTATAAATATATAAACCTTTAATCACCCGTTTAATTCATTTTACACATACTCCATACACCACAAAAACACACACTTAAGCTCTCTCTCTCTCTCTCTCTCTAATCCTCTCTCTAGCCGTAATATAGAAGAGAAAACCGATCCCGACCCAAGGTATGATAGTATTTTGTTGTATGGGCTTAAACCCGTTAGATATAGTCACGAAACGATGAGCCGACACCGTTAAACCGTTAACGTCATGAGATCCGGGTGGAATCAGGTATAAACCAAGCCCAAGATGAGCTTAGAGATCACCCTAGCTCAGATCTGGATCGAACGGGGCGAAAAACGGCAAAAAACGAGTTAAAACTCGTTTTTTTCGGCGAATCCGCGGTTTTCCGGCGACGGCGCCGGAAAAGTATTACGAGGTAGGTAATGTCAGGGAATGTTCTGACATTCCCTAACCTAACCCTAGTTTGCTACGGGGTAATTAACGAATTAGAAGTAATTCGCTAGCTGTTTCGTCTAAGGGAATATAACGAACTAGCTTCAGTTCGTTAAGCGAAAAGATAGCGAATTACCCTTGATTCGCTATTGTTAAAAGATAACGAATTGGAAGGTCCAATTCGTTACATAGACTGGTTCGTTATGGACTGATTCGTTAAGGGTCCAGTTCGTTAGAGGGTTCAATTCGTTACAAGAACCAGTTCGTCATGACAAGTCAATTCGTTAAGGATAAGTAACGAACTAGAAGTTTACCAGAATTGAAGAATGGTCCCAGGACTTAAAGAAGAATGATTTAATTACAAAGAAGCCCATGAACTTTAAGTAGCAAGTTAAATAACGATTCAAAATGTTAATGGAAAATGTGATAAGACAGTTAGAAACCTTAGTCTTGAGATGAAATTGTTAGAAACCTTTGTCTTGAGATAACATGAAAATGTTATAAACCGGTGGTATGGTACGTCTACCATAAATCGTAGGGTCCTCCATATAGCCGAAGACAACGAAATTGTAAGCCACTAAGCGTATACTGGTCTCACTGCCCCAGACTATACGTTGGATAGCGTGCGCTCCAGTCGAGAGTGTAGAAACTCTAATTTATAAGAAAGGTGAAAACCATTAAACCTTGGAAGATATGACCATCAAGGGTCATACCTTAATCGTGGGCTAGACTAAAGGAAACAGTAATGTACCTTAAGTGTGAGGGAGAGGTGGCCAACCTCTTGGATCTTGAACCACTTATTAAAATCGGCATTGTTACTTAAAACTTGGAAAAACTAAACGTTAAGAACATATTATCATGAGGTTAATAATAAGGATATGAAATGAACAAGTGATTAGATAGATATTACCAATTTTAGGATCCTTGATCCTTGATGGATGCTTGATTTTCTAAGGATACCTGATCCTGATCAGAAAAAGTACTTCTTGAGATGGATAGCATTCCATGCTCTTCGTAACCTGTTGCCTTCCATAGTGAGCAAATGATATGCCCCCTTTCCTACATCCGATTCGATTAGATAAGGACCTTCCCATTTGGGTGCTAGCTTTCCATCTTCCGGATTGGTTGTATTCTGGAAGGCTTTTCTCAAGACTAGATATCCTTCTTGGAATCTTCTGGTCCTTATACTTTTGTTGTATGCCTCAGCTACCCTTTGTTGATATGCTACCATTCTGATCTTGGCTAGGTCTCTAAGTTCTTCAACAGTATCCAAGTCTTCGAGAAGGATTTCTTTATTGGCTTCAGGATCACGGATGCTTGTTCTGGCTGTAGGAACCACCATCTCTGTAGGGATTACAGCCTCTGATCCAAACACCAATGAGAAGGGTGTTTGACATGTTGCATTCTTTGGTGTTGTTCTATCATCCCAAAGAACATAAGGAAGTTCCTCAGCCCACTTGCCTTTCTTGGATCCTAGTTTCTTCTTCAAGTTGTTGTTGATGATCTTGTTACTTGATTCTGCTTGGCCATTAGCTTGAGGATGAACTGGTGTGGAGGTAATCATCTTGATGCCCCAACTGTCATAAAATTTAGTGGTTCTTTTCCTGATAAACTGGGAACCATTGTCACAGATAATTTCTGAAGGGATACCAAACCTAGTAATAATATTTCTTTTAATGAAATATATCACCTCCTTTTCGCGGACTTGCACGAATGCTTCTACCTTAATCCATTTAGAGAAGTAGTATGTCATAGAAAGCATAAAGACCTTTCCGCCTGGTGCCTTTGGTAGCTTGCCAACAATATCCATTCCACATTTCATGAAAGGCCAAGAAGAGGATATATGATACATCGGTTCTGCTGGCTGGTGAAGGATGTTTCCATGCCTTTGGCAAGCATCACACTTCTTTGAATACTCCATTGCATCCTTCGTCATTGTTGGCCAGAAGTATCCAGCCTAAGTATCCTGGAGAATAATGCTATTCCCCCTGTGTGGTTGCCGCAATTGCCTTCATGGAAGTCTTGGAGTACCTCTTGTATTTCAGGATCCTCAATGCATCTCAAATAGGGACCTGCATGAGATTTTCTATATACAATATCTTGTAAAATAATGAACTTTCATACCTTCAACCTGAAAGCTTTAGGGTTTTCCCCTGCGGGGATCTCTCCATCTTGGAGGAATTTCTTGATTGGAAGGATCCAAGATCCTGCTTTTGGTAAGGATGAAGGATCCTTAAGTTCTTCAATGCAATCCACTGTTACCTTCACATCTTCTTGTTCTCCAATTGCTGGAGACAATATATGAATGATAGGTATGTTTACGTCATCTGGGATCTTCAATGATGATGCTAAGTTTGTTAAGGCATCTGCCCCAGCATTTTCTTCTCTCGGTACCTGTATGATGTAAAACAATTCGAAGGATTTCGCTATTCACAATTTTAAAATACTTGATCGTATTCTCACCTTTCACAGTATAAGAACCATTAAAATGGTTAGTTATAAGTAACAAATCTATATAAACTTGAAGATACTTGATCCTCATGTGTTTAGCTGGTTGCAAACCTGCGATTAAAGCTTCGTACTCTGTTTCATATTTGTGGCTTGAAACTCACAAGCTATGGAATGGGGTATTATGTCCCCCTGTGGCGATTTCAGTAGAATACCCAATCATGTTCCTCTTACATTAGATGCTCCATCCGTGAGGAGGGTCCAAGGATCCTTAGTTTCTTCTAATTTGTGGACCTCCAAGTTGGCCTCCATCTGTAAATCACTACTGAAATCAGCCACAAAGTCAGCCAATGCTTGAGATTTGATAGCTATCCTTGGCTCATACTGGATGTCGTATGCACTCAACTTTATAGTCTACTTAGCCATCCTACCTGACATCTCTGGCTTTCTAAGAACATTCTTGATAGGATAGTTAGTTTTCACAATTATAGTATGAGTCTCAAAGTAATGCCTTAATTTAGTAGAAGCCATAATTAATGCAAAATTCAACTTTTCTAAATAAGAATACCTGGCTTCAGCATTTAGAAAACTTTTACTTATATAATAAACAGGGTGTTGTTCCCCTTCATGATCCTTTACAAGAACAACACTTACTGCATTATCTGACACGGCTAACTATAATGATAGAGGCTCTCCATCTATTTGCTTCATAAATGCTGGTGCTGAGAATAAGTAACCCTTCAAGGCTTTGAGTGTGGCCTGATGTTTCTCCGTTCACTCGAACTTTTTATTTTTTCTAAGGATATCATAGAAATCCTTACATTTTTCCGAGGACCGAGAGATGAACCTGTTCAAAGCTGCAATCCTGCCAGTTAACCTTTGCACATCCTTTGTGTTCGTGGGTGACTTCAGGTTGATGACGGCCTTTATCTGTTCTGGGCTAGCTTCTATACCCCTCTTAGTGACTATATAACCAAGGAACTTCCCAGCTTTAACACCAAAATGGCATTTGGATGGGTTAAGTTTCATGTTATATTGATCAAGGATATTTAATGCTTCTTCCAAGTCTCTAAGATGATCTTCAGCCTTCTTGGATTTGACCACCATGTCGTCTATATAGACTTCCATGGTCTTCCCTGGCTGGTCTTTAAACATCATGTTGACTAAGCGTTGATAAGTTGCACCTGCATTCCTTAGTCCAAAGGGCATGGAAATATAGCAATATATTCCAGTAGGAGTCATGAATGTTGTGTCTTCCTGATCAGATGGTTCCATCTGAATTTGTTGAAACCCAGAGGAAGCATCCATGAAAGTAAGCATCTCATGTCCAGCTGTTGCATCAACCATGAAGTCTATATGTGGTAACGGGAAAGGATCCGTGGGGCATTCCTTGTTTAAATCAACGAAATCGACACATACCCTCCACTTTCCATTCTTTTTTGAAACAACAACCACATTAGCCAACCATCGGGGATATTTAACCTCTCTGATCATACCGGCCTTAAGAAGTTTTTCAACTTCTTCTTGTATGATCGCGTTCCTCTTAGAAGCGAATTTTCTCCGCTTCTGATGGACGGGGTTAATAGAATTATCAAGGCCCAACTTATGAGTGACTACCTCTTTCGAAATCCTCTTCAATGCTAGTAGGGATACTAGATCCTAGGAAAACTTTTACGTCTCGATCTCCGGAATCTAAGGATACTTCTTTCAGGTCCTGTTCTCGAGCCTTTAGTACGTTCCTAGGATGTTGTTGTAATTTTTATGCTACTAATTTCTTAGCTGCCAGTTTCATAGATGAAGAATAGTAGTTCTTAGCTTCCACCTGGTCGTTGTCTATTCTCACCCCCCCCCCCCTACCCCACCCCCAAGTAGTTGGAATCTTGATATATTGGTGATAAGTAGATGCTACAGCTCTCATTTCGTGTATCCATGGTTTGCGAATAATTACATTTCAACAAGACAAGTTATCTATAGCACAAAATTTTGAAAAGAGTTCACTCCCTCAATGTATATAGGAAGCTTGATGTCTCCCAGCGTGTTCTTAGTTTCACCACTGAAACCAACGAGTACGGATGATCGGGGAACGATCTCTGATTCTGGGATATTCATTTATTTTGAGTACATCAGCTTGAATGATGTTGACTGAACTTCCTCCATCAACTAGGATCCTGCGTACATAGTGGTTAGCAATAAATAAAGTTATAACAAAACCATCGTGATGAGGATCCTGGATGCTCATTCTATCTTCTTCGGTGAAGGAGATTATCTTCTCATTCGTTAGGGTTGTGGTTCGGACAGGTCGCTCTCCGTTCTCCAACTTAGTTTCTTTAGCATGTCTCTTAGCCAAGGAGAAGGAGGTTCCACATATATCTGAGCCATCGAAAATGAAGTTGATGACTTGTGCATCAGGTGGTGGGGGAGCTGCTTTCTGTGGAACTTCTTCAGGATCCTAGTTCCTTGATTTCTTTCTACCTAGAAGTTCTTTGAAGTGGCCCTTGCTGAGAAGATACCCAATTTCTCTCCTCAGACCGATACAATCGTCCGTCAAATGACCAAAATCTTCATGGAATGCACACCATTTGGACTTATCCTTGAAGGATGTTGCCTTCTCGTTTTTCCGAGGCCATCTTGCTTTCTCTCCAAGATCCTTCATAGTACATATCAAGCCATGAGTATCAACAGAGAAGCAATACTCGGAAATTCTTGGATAAGCTTCATCATCGTCCCCTTCTCTGACCACATGGACATTTTGGTTTTTGAATTTTGAATATGGCCTTTAATTGTTGTTCTTCAATGAGGATCTTTGATTCTTATCAGATGACTCTTGTTTTGTTGGAGCTCCTAACCTATCTTGGATTCATTTATCATCCTCCAATCTTATAAACCTGAGTGCTCTGTTCCTTACTTCATCTAATGTCCTGCATGGGGTCATAACAAGATCATCATAAAATAGGGATTCCTTTTGTAACCCCATATTGAATGCCTCAACAGCCGTAGCCATGTCAAGATTTGGGATTTCTAAGGCTTCCCTTCCAAACTCTGTAACAAAATCCCTTAAGGCTTCATCACGAAGTTGGATAACTCTATATAAATCACTAGTTAATTTCTTGAATTTTCTACAAGAAAATTGGCTATTGAACAAATTAACTAAGTGCGAAAAAGAAGTAACAAAATAATGAGGAAGACTTAGCAGCCATTTGAGTACGGATCCTATTAAAGTGGATCCAAAGCCTTTACACAGACAAGCCTCTTTGAGCCTCTCAAGAATTGGATTGATCTCCATCTTTTTCCTGTATTGAGCTACATGCTCTTCAAGATCAGTGGTCCTATCATACACTTTCATGTTGTGGGTTTGAAAGTGTTTTGGGATCTCCGCATCACAGATTGGTGGAGCAAATCTGGAGTACTTGTGGCTTCTTTCTGGTATTTCAGGGATTGGACGGGTCACCCCTGGTACGCTGGATATTATATCCTTAAGAATTCTGCAATTCCTTAGCCATAGCTTGGTTGATACCTGCATCCTGCATGGAACCACGATTAGCATCTAAGGATATAGGATCATACATGTTACCTCTTTGTTGTGTGACCGTCGACATTCCAGAAGAATAGCTAAGGTAAGAAGCGTGTGCTACAGGAGTTGGTCCACCAGAAGTGATGGTCTGCATGGGGATAATATCTCCTTCATGGACCTCCGAAGACCTCTGATGTTGAATTTCTGATGATCCTTTATTCTGGAAGAAGGATCCTTGAGGCTGGAAGTTATAGGATCCTTGGTCACACAACCCAAAGGATCCTGGTTGAAGGATCGATGATCCTTGATGAAAGATCGAGGATCCTTGAGTCTGCTGACCCATTGACCCTGACTGAAGGATAGATGATCCTTGTTGGAAAGTCGAGGATCCTTGAACCTGTCGACCCATGGACCCCGGATTAAAGATGGATGATCCTTGTTGGAAAACTGAGGATCCCTGAGTTTGCTGACTCATGGATCCCGGTTGAAGGATAGATGATCCTTGAGCATGTTGAACCAAGGATCCTAGAGTGGTAAAATCCAGCATCCTAGGCATTAGTGGAGTTTGATCCTCTGCTAGCCTCTTAGTCCTCTTGAGATCTTCTATCTCCCGAAGGATCCTTTGGTTAGTCATGTTCTGCTGCTCCATGTATGCTTTAACCTGTGAAAACATAGCAGAAACATCATTGTTAGTATTAACCACCGAAGTGGCAGTAGTGGTTTTCGAGCTCTGGAAGACTGGTAGTTGTGTCTTGTTCCCAGCAACAGTAGCCCTTAGTGCTCCCGTAATTTGAGGAGGCATTGGTAGTGAGGATCTTGGTGGGAGTGAAACTGATGAAGGCATGGTTGATGAAGCAGAAGATTGTTGAGAGGCCATTGATGGTGATATGTGTATGAAAAGTTGAAAATTGATAAGGTATTTTCTGGATTATAGCACCAATTGCCCCATGGTGGGCGTCAAATTGTTTTGGTCAAAAATCGACTAAGGATAATGTAACCAAATTAGTAATTGTGGGACTTGGTGTTTGTGATTGTATATGTAATATATTGATGAACACATAGATTTATACGAGGAAAAGCCCTTGATCTTTAGAGGATCGCCGGCATAAAAACCTCGGGTGATGACAAATCGTCTATCACCAATTTATTAATCAAGAAAATGAGAATACAAGATTGGAGATTATGATCAATGAATACAAGATTGCTAAGCGTGTGTGCTCTGCTCTAGTTTGCTCTAAGTATTGATAGTGAACGTGTTCTGTATAACTAATTGATCATAAGCTCATTTAAATAGGAAATTAATAACTAAAACTCCTATTTTTTAGTCACTAATCAAGTCATTCCTTCCATTTCTTCATTGTAGCCATTTAATGCATTAAATATGTTGTTTAATGACTTTGATTGCGAGATCATAGCTTCGACTTGGTCACTAGCCGTTGTACCTACCAAGAATATCAACATAACAAAGAGATAATCGTTAATAAATAATAAGTACTGAGAATCTTTGATCCTGACGGGATCTGCAATACATTCTAAGGATAATTGATCTAGATTATATGCCAAGATAAAATATCCACAGTGTCAAATTTCCGTGCACTAACAATATATAAATATATAGGGTGGGTTAAAATAAGAAGTGGAGTGTGTCTAAGAAATGTAAGAAGTAATATGGTGCATGAGATATGTTGATATAATGGTGGATATGGAAAATGTGCTTATTGTACGGTGTGTTTTAATTTAGTTGTGGTGTTTTATTGTGCGGTATGTTTTATTAGATCTAATGATGAAAACACACTTACTACACTTATTAGGAAAAAATCTACTTCTTATTATAACCTTGCTATATATATATATATGAATCTTTTTTTCAAAAAAAGTGTAAACTTATAAGTCATTAGTTATAACACCAGCCCAGCCCAATTTATAATTGTTCATAACCAGCCCGACCCAATATATATATATATGAATTTTTTTTCAAAAACAAAAGTGTAAACTTATAAGTCATTAGTTATAACACCAGCCCAGCCCTATTCAATTCATAATTGTTCATAACCAGCCTGGCACAATTTGAGTCCATCTGAATTAATTTATGATATGTCCATAAGTTCATAATCATTAACCAGCCCATTTAAAACCTTTGCAACTATATCGAGGTGAAATGAAGATGAGGAATTAAGGAGTTATCAGACTTCATAAACGTGCGACGAACGGAACACCTTCGCCAGCACAGTATCCGGGCTCCTTCTTTCGGCCTCTATGGCTCTGCTAGTACGCCGGTCATTCTACCGAATAGAACCACCCTCGATGGCGCCGAACCTGACTTCCTTCCTCCGGCCTTCGTGGCTCCACTAATACGCCAATCGCCACTCCACAACACCATTCCTCCGCAGTTTTGCTTGACTTGAAGCAAATTTTAGTTAGATTTTTGAGTTTTTAACTAAAATATTAAATCTTATCAACATCAATCAAATAGTTGTTATTTATATGTTTAGGTTTATAAAAATTAAGGTTAATTGGTTGATTGTTATTTATATTTAAATCCAATTACTCAATTAATTTTGAGCCTATTTTTATACTAGAAAAATAAAAAAATTGTGCAACCCAAAACATAACCAAATAAGCGTATTTAATATAAGAGAAAATTACATAAATAGCCTTTTTGAAGAGAGAGAAAATGCAATATAGCCCGTGAGATTTCAATTTCCAAAAATAGCCCACCAAATCCAACGTTCTCGTGAGTTTTTGATATTCCTCGTGAGTTTTCGTGGACGAATTAAAATCTTCCAAGTGTTTTCCATTCCCACCTACCACGCTAGTTTGCATCTCAAATCTGTCTGAAACGTTACTTTTGACATCATATATATCCTGACGAAAACCAACTTTAACGTTATGTTTCTAGCTGTTTTCATCGGCAACGTGAGTTGTCAAATTAGATGATTTTTGATTTTTTTGATTTTTTTTGAAATTCAACCTCAGAGATGATTTTTTATCACAATTCAACTGCCAAGATGATTTTCATTGGACTTTAAATTTTGTTAGATTGGGATTCATTCTAATATTTGGATTAATGCTTGCTGTATAGAATTTATCACCTGAATCTAAAAACTGAAATCACAAAGACTAAGGAAATAAAATATACAAACATCTTTAATAGTGATATGATCTTTAATAGTAATATGCATTTGGACGGCACGGGAGATCTGATCACGAGGTGGCATGATAAGAGAAATCATGATTGTACCGTTTTCTCTTGCGGATTCCAGCGCACGTTAGCATCATGCCGGAAATAAACCCGAAAACCGGTTACTGCCACTCAAACTCTACCTTCTACAGCAAACGGAAGCCAACGTCGTTACCGTCAAACGAAGTACTCGACGTCACCACCTTCATCTCGGCGCGTGCACACAACGGCACCACCGCATACATCGACAATTATTATTAACTTTATTATTACCAGTAGGTGAAAAACAAGACCCAAACCCTAACTCATCCACAAACCCACCATTCCGATGAACAAACCTACACTCAGTCCCATTCTTATAAAACCCTCGTGTGCCGGCGGTGATGGTGCCGGTGGCCGGAAATATGATGAGGTGATAAATATGATGAAGAAGATGGAGATGTTTTAGGTTTTTTAAAATTTAAGAAATTCATTTGAAATTCATCTTTGGAGATGAATTTCAAAATAACTTTAAAAACCATAATTTTGAAAACTCACGTTGTCGATGAAAACAGCTTGAAACATCACGTTACGGTTGGTTTTATTCAGGTTATATTTGATGACAAAACTAACGCTTCAGACAGATTTTGGATGAATAATAGCGTAGTGGAAATGGAAAACACATGGCAGATTTTTATTCGTTCACGAAAACTCACGGGGAATATCAAAAACTCACGAGGACGTTAGATTTTGTGTGTTATTTTTGGAAATTGAAATCTCACGAGCTATATTTTGTTTTCTCTCTCTTCAAAATGGCTATTTAGGTAATTTTCTCTTAATATAATTTAATATTAATATTTTGTTTAAATGAAAAAAAATACCTTTTACTTTAGGTTTAAGTTTCGCCTCTGATTAAAAAAATTTAACGATTCTTCGAAGACGCCATGCAACCACCGCCCTATTCAAGATCAAGATCGTATGAAAGGAGGTATTCTTCCAGAATCACCCAATATAAATTAGGTAACTATTTGCACTTTATGCTACAAACATTTTGCATTTCATTAATCAAAAGTACTTCATTCATAATATTAATGGCCCATAGCTCCATTTCTATGCAAAACAAACACTAAAACTACAAAAGAAAATGTGACATTAATCGGGGTTTCCTTAGGTCAAGAAGAAGCCCATTTCATATGCAATCATTCAATTTACACACCAAATTCAGAAGGATGACTCCATTTTCTTCTGCAAATAATAGTCTTCTCGGGCTTCTTGCACATGTTCAAATCATCATGTCGTCATTGCCCCCAATTGCAGGCCCTAAAACAAATGCATCAATGATAGATTATGTAACGAAGCCATGTAATGTAAAGCACTAAATGTGTATTTTCACATGATCAATATTGGCAACTCTTTAATAACTATCATTCATATGTAGGCATTATGATGTGTACCCGTTAAGTTGTCAAAACGTATAAACAAGTTTACAACAAGCTTCTACTGATATGTAGAAGTTCTACATTACTAAATATCAGATTCATTCATCTTCTGCAATAGGAAATTAGTGGATTTAACATGATGTCACTGTGAACTTTAGTAAATTGGACAAATCTAGGGGGAAGTTTTAACAATCAATATATTACAACTAGATCATTAATCAACTACCACATATTTTGTTCGATCATGGAAAATAAGGTAAAGACAAGATTGTGGGAGCTGTGAACCGTTTCCTCTCCTTCTACACTCCCCGGCTCCAAACTTTTTTTCGATGTGAAAGTATAATAATTCAGATAAAATAAAATGTACCTAAGAGAATCAAAAACAACCCCACAAAACTACTAATAACAACAGTAGTAAACTACCGCTAGCATACAATGGTGATTTAGCTCCTTGAAAGATAAAGAGCAAAGAGATAATAAAAAGTAGCATTAACGTGCTTGAAAATCTATACACCTGAACAATGCTAAAGCTAAGGCAAACATAGGTATACGAAAATACAAGGCCCCAGGACAGATCTATACTCACCTATAAAAGTTCATAACTTTAATCTAATGTCACCAAAAACTCCGTTCCCAATCATGTCATCAGAGAGGTTTAAGTCTAGCAAATATTGAACAGATTAATGAACAAGGATAAAATGCACAACAACCCCTCAGCTAACAATATCTCAATGCTAGCTTAGAAAATCAAATAAAAGATCCACATGAGAAAGCACAACTGCACACAAACAAGAAATAAAAACCAGAGTGCGCACAATAAGCATAATATATGGCATTAACAACGAGCACACACAATCAAGGATGAGTGAGTATACAAATAGGCCAACCATACAACTATAACAGAGATAACAACATGATTGTATTGTGTAAGTGAGAAACACCAGTGCGTTTCAGCTAATGTGATTTAGGAAAAATACTCATAAGGCCAATCCGTTGGCATACGGAGGTGTATAAAAATTTGTCGACTGTCACGGTCTTTATACATACAAGTCCTGAAAATCTCAATCCATTTTAGCAACTCGAAAACAAATTTCCTTATATGCTTGTGACAACCAGGAACTAACCAAGACAATTACGACAGATATTTTCAAATCCATGAATCTATATATTTTCTAATACACTTCACACCACCAGGTTGGCATTACAAGTATTTCTCCTAAATAGCAGTTAAAACACATTAGATGTATTTATTCATTTAAACTTTGCAAGCAGGTTGCTCTTATCTAATGAATAGCTCTAGGTTGGCCTAATTGTTAATTAATAATAAATCCGTTGATTACGGCAATTACAGATCCCCAATTCTTCAAATAAACCCGATCTTCATCGTCGTCTTTATTATTATTATTTCGAACACGAAAGTCTCACCTGCTACTGTTGATTACGGCAATTACAGCAATGGAGTGTCGATTGATCCGCCTAGGGTTTCGAATTCGAATTCGTTAAGGGATGATTGCTCCAAAACGTTTGAGTTATGGTTTAGGGATAGGGATAACGCGGGTTCCAGTTGAGAAGGAGAACAAGAAGGCGAGAAAGTGGCGGTGGAAGCTTTGGGGGGTTCATCCACCGGCGGAGTAATAATAATAAAGACGACGATGAAGATCGTTGCAGCTCCGTAAGTGGTGTTGGAAGATCTTATTCGGAATCATGGCAAGATGGTAACAATGAAGGTGGGTTGAATGGATTCTGCAACGAGGTGGCCGGAATTTATGGTGATGGTGGTGGCTTAGAGAGAAAGAAGAGAGAAAGGAGGGGAAGGTACTATGTATATTTTCTTTTCTTTTTTTTTTAAAAAATTTAAGGATACATTAAAATTACAATTATGCCCATCACATGTCTGGCACATGTCATACTTAACTGAGTTTTTTTAACCCAGTTAGCGTAAAGGACATAACGTGTAGAAAAAAAAATGTTTAAAGTACACCGCCTGCAAAGAAACTAAAAAAAGGACACGAACCGTAAATTGGCTTTTTTTAAAGGACAAAATTTGTAATTCTGTGTATAATTTTTAAAAAATATCTCATAGGTTTTTAACATCCCCTACCCAATATTTAGCTATAAATAAGCTTTAATATGATTTAATATATAGATTAACTACATGTACAACCTAAAAGACATGTGGTACAACATTCTGAAACATAAAAATGACCCACATACAAAAGTGTGCGCCTCATGTGCGTTGTTTAGCACTTTTTGCCTAAAAATCACGCCTCGCTTGCACTTTTTGTACTCTGTCGCCTTGTGTAGGCAAAAGTCAAAAGTAGCAACGCCATCGCCTTGTGTCGCTTTGCGCTTTTAGAACCAAGCTTATTGTTCCCACATTTTCAGTTTTTGGTTCATTTCTTGTTTGAATTCTCGTTTATTATCGCATGTAGACCTATAGTTAGTTTTTCAAGGCTAGCATTGGAATATTGTTAGCCAGAGGTTTTGGTTTGCACTATATCCTTGTTCCTTGAGCTGTCGTGTAATAAGTTGCAAACATAGAGCGAGAAAAGTCATGATTACGCCTTCAAATTGTATGGAGGGAAGGTGTAGACAAGAGGAAAAAATAACATAGCATAAGATAACTAAGACAAGCTAAAGAAAGTGCTAATGACAACATTATACTCTACCAAAGGAAATGTATGCAATCAAACTAGCATAACACCTATGCTATCAATATCGGTGCTATAGCGGTTATCAGTCCATCTGTAAAATAGCGGTCGAAATATCGGCCCAAATATCGGTTCCGATATTTGCGGCGCTATTTACCGATATTTTGCCGCTATTTGACTACCGCTATAGCGGATTTATTGGCGAGCTTATCAGTTCAAAATTTTTTACCCAAATTTGTTTAACTTTTTGGCCCAAAGATGATTCCCGTTACCTTCTTTTGGCCCAGAGCCCAATTCCATTTGATTTAACCCTAAGATCATGTTATAGAGATGATGGTGATGCTACAGTTGAAATGGACGATCTTGAACAACAATTGGAGGATTTGGTTGATGTGGACTCGGAGGATGATTTCATGGCTTTCGATTAATTGATTAAATCATGTCTTAAATTAAAAATATTGTTATTTTGTGTTTTTAACTGTTGACTTTTGTGATTTTGGTATTAAGACTTAAGTATTAATATTAGATAACTTTTGGTGTTATATATATATATATATACATACTAGTAGGAGACCCGCGCGGACAATATACAACATAGTACTCACTTTTTGTTAGTTTTATTATTCTTATAGTATTTTACAAAATTTATAAGGTTTACTTAATAACTTTAATGTTTAAAAGGTTTTCAATTGTTTTTTTTTTTTACTTTTAAGTGAAGTGTCAAAGGTAGAATTAGATGTGCACAAATCGGGTTTTTTAAATACCCAGATTTGGATATGGATCGGGTTCGGGTATGACAGGGTATCGGTATCGGGTCGGGTATTGTCTCTAAAACCATATCCTATTCATCGGGTTCGGGTCGGGTATAGAATCGGGTATTCTAAAACCGGGTATTTGAATACCCTATTATCGGGTATTGAAAAAAATCCTATTTACGGATTTTTTCGGGTATTTTTCGAGTATATATTGGATTTTTTAAAAAGTTTGCACTTTTTAGGGGTATTATTCAGGTATTTTTAAGGTATTTTTCCGGTATAAATCGGGTATTTGAAATACCCGGTTTCGGGTATTGGAAAAACTCGGTTCCGGGTATGGAACCGGTTCCGGTTTTCAGGTATTACCGGGTCTGGTTCGAGTTCGGGTTTTAGTGCCAAAATGCATACCCTATCCATACCCTACGGGTAGGGTCGGGTACGGGTTAGGGTATTAAAAACCCGGATATTAAAAAAACCGGTTCCGGGTTTTTATTTCGGGTCCGGGTTTTTTGTGCACCTCCAGGTAGAATTACTTTATCTTGTAGCCGTCGTGTAGCCGGTAACATCGTAAAGACTGGCCAAGTATTGTAATGTTTTGAAATGAAAAAATCCACTTTTAAATAAAGGACAATTTGGTTCATATTAGAACAGGGTTGGTTCAGACCGGGCCAGTTAAAAGAAAAGGTAATGTGGTTCGTGTCAGACAGTACCATTTTTAAAAAAGGTCGATTTGTTTGGGAAAGAACGGGTTTGGACCAAAATAAATACATATCGAAACGGGCTGAATAAAAAACATAATTAAAGTATATTATGAAAATCTTTAGAGCTAAACAAGGTGCTCAATCTGCAATCTGCAGTCAGACTATAGAGGGGAGGAGGGGTAGAGGACGACCGAAATTGACTTGGGATGAGAGGATTAGGCATGATTTGATAGACCTAAACCTCTCCGAGGACATGGTTGAGGATAGGAATTCGTGGAGAAGTAGAATTAAAGTTAAGGATTTTTAGAGAGAATTGAATACCTTAGGGCTTAGACTTAACTTATTTAGGTCACATACCATAATGGTATTTCCCTTACATATATTATTATTATTATTATAATTATTATTAGCTTTTAAACTGTGATCTTATTATTAATATTATTATAATTAGCAGTAGTTTTTATATAGCTGTTAAACTTTGATTTCCTTTATTTTGCTTCATACACATGTACTTAGAGCCGAGGGTCTCTCTGGAAGCCACCTCTTTATTCCTTTGGATAGAGGTACGGTGTGCCTACATCCCACCCTTCCCAGACCCTACTTATAGCTTTGCTGTCGGTGGGATTTTACTGGGTATGATTGATTGATTGATTGATTGATTTTGAGAATTCATTAGAGTTATACAGTTTTTAAAAAGATAAATTATACAGTTATAAAAAATATAATTATATTAGAGTTTAAATATATATAAAGTTTATTTGAATATTAACCTTAGCTTCGTTTTCTGATGGCCACTTTTGATGTAAAGATAATTGTGATTCAGCTTATGCTAATGCATGCAGTTACCTTAGTAGATCACCACCACCCGTGTATTAACAAATACATTTGGGTTATAATACTAAAGAATTTTCATGCATTAACTGGAATTTATGAAATGTTGCTTACTTGCGAGAACCACCAGTCAGGAGACCACTTGGTTAATATATGTCACCTTCTAATCCCACACTTGTGGTTCCAACTTGCTAACTGAAAGCAACCACTGTGTAGCATAAGTTGATATACATAAAAAATGTGTTGTTAAAAAGAATACCAAAAAATTGTGGAAATTTACATTGAAAGAACTTGAATTGATCAGAAGACCCCTGTATCACCTGATTTTAAATTTGCACCAACTACATCTGCTAAAATACCTATAAGCAAAATAAATGTATTAGAACCCTTCATAAAAGAGAGACAAAATCTTGAATAAAAGTAACACAACAATTAAGATTCTCACCACATTAGCTTTATATAGTGCATCAGTTGGCCATAATGATCTCTTGTGTTTCTCATGACCCATAAAATCTTCTAACAAGATCCTGCATTTGGTAAAACAAAAAAAATATTCATCTATAAAAGCTATTCAAATATTAGAAACTGTGACATCTAGGCCTGTAAACGAAACAAACAGTGAGCTGTCCATGAACTGCTCGTTTAACTAAATCAACGAAGACGAAGACATTCATTAGTTTATGTTCATGCATTTATGTTTGTTCAAATAATAATAGAAAATAATTAAAAATTGATTGTATTTTATTCACATTCGGTTATGTTCGTTCGTTTAAGTTTTTTATTTGTTCGTTTGTGTTCATTTATGTTTGTTTGTGTTCGTTTATGTTTGTTTTCATTTATGTTTGTTTATTTATGTTCGTGAACTATTCTTTTAAATTTTTAATAAACGAACATAACAAACGTGAACATGTTCAATTTTTAAACAAACAAACATGAATAAAAATATCGGTTCAACTAACTGTTGTTGTTCGTGTTCGGGTTTGTTTAATGATGAACATGCCATTGTATTTTAAAACCTAGCAACAATGAATCCACAAGACATTCTTAAATTACCTTCATACAAGCAAAAAAAAGATATCATTACTATGGAAAGAGCTTGATTTGGAATTGCAAAACGTGCTTTCAAGAACCCGCATGATGCATATCATAAGCTATAATAACACTGTGGTTTATATTCTTCCAATGAACTGCAATAACAGTACTATTCTTATAAACTAAAAGTGAAAACTAAATTATTATGATTTTGTAAGCAAACATTAGTTAGCTTTTACCTCCATTAATAAACTGGTAAGGCAAGAAGCATCCTCAATAGAAAAGCTAAAGTCATTGCTATGCTAAGGATCAAAGGACCGGTCCTCGAAGATGGACCGGATTTAGTCAGATCCCGGTCTGATCAAAGTACGAGGCGGAATCGGAAGAGGTGTTTGGTCACGGGAGAACCTGTATTCAAAACAAAACAATAGATTATAAAATTTCTAGATAACCTGAAACAATGTTGTCATGTTGATATAGAAATAAAGTTCTTGCATCCGTGAATACCTGGCAACTCCCACTTGTGCATTTGGTATTAATTCATTCAACTTGGTGGCGGGCTTAGGAGGTTGTCAGATTTTGAGGTGGTGGAAACAAGAGCTGTATCATGTTCCATAGAACTGTATTGAAGGCATGATCTTCAATTGCTGATAGATATAAACAAACCAAATATTTATAATTAATCCATTATGAACACTGAATACTTAAAGACACATGTATCAGCAGCTCAAAATACAAATAACATGATTTTAATTTTGAAACCTTACTAAACCACATTGTTTAATGACTACTTTGAAGAACCTAACAATTACCATTCTAGCTATATTCCAAATACTATGAAATTAAAACTACACAACAAGTTATCTAGTCATCAGAATTCAAAATTAATTATATTTTAAATTAGTAACCAAAATTATTTCTTTTTCTAATATAAACAAATTATCATGCAAATGACGTTAGATATTTGCCCCAAAATTCACCTTAATGACATTTAGGGGACCATCAAAACCATAATATAGTTTAAAAAAATAAAAAAAGAAAAAGCTCAATTCAATAAACAAACTAAACCCTAACAAATCAGAAATGAAGAAAAAATGAACCCTAACTCAAATAAAATACATTGGTTGATAAGAAAGTATCTTCAACGGCTGACCATGATTCAAAACATTCTTTCTGATATGAGGAATTGACTATTTCTTTACAGCAGATGAAGCCTTTCCTAGTGATTTACACTATACATAAAATCGAATTTTAGGGCCTCCAATTTGTTGTGATGTCATTACAGCAAGTGCATCGTTATCACTTTAATTTGTGAGTTATATATGCCCTGATTTTCCTCTTTCACTTTTATTTGAATTTTGAAATGATGGGTTTGAAAGTTCAATTTTGAAGCGCCAGATATATCAGTTTTGCTTTTAAGATTTTATGCATTATAAAATTATACATTATGCTTGATTGATTGTAAAACTTTTAATTTTCAACAATTTTACTTTCTCTCTCTTATACCTATTATATATAGTAATATATATATATATATATACTATATATAAAGCATGAGTGAGAGACCTTTTAATTTTTGAGAGGTACCAAACTTGTTTTTAATACAAACAAACTATAATGCATAAATTTAAGACATTTTAGGAACAATTTTGTCGCAAAAGTAAAATCATACGGTTAATTTTTAAGTTATTAAAAATTAACTACAAGTTTGGTCATTTAACTTTAATCATATTTTGTTAACTTATATAATAGTTATATATGTTCCCCTTATTTTAAACTAACTACCCCGACGACGTTTAAACGTTTATAACTTTTTCACACGCTAATGTTTTTTTAAAAACATTATACCATAAAAACGAGTATTTTATTATCTTTAATTTGAGTATGGTATTATATACTTTTTCTATTTTAAAAACTTAACGTGTTATCTAATTACCATTAAAGACAGGCAAACGAATCAGTTGGGTTCGGGTCATGGGTCTACAAGGTTAAGGTTGCAATGAGTCGACACAAAATGGTTAATTTGGTTTGGAACGGGACGGGTTTGGGTTGAAAGGGGTTGGAATGAGTCGACACAAAATGGTTAATTTGGTTTGGAACAGGACGGGTTTGGGTTGAAAGGGGTCAAGGCATAATGAATTTCGGGTTAGAACAGTGTTAAACGGAACTGGTTGCGGTTCAAGACGAGTTCAATGCAGCGTTAAGTGCGCATCGACACCTGATTGCACGTGTACAATCGTTGTGTGACGTGCTTATTAATACCGGCTAAGATTCCAATGCCGAAATACGAACATACTATCTTCGGGTTACACACATACTATTGTGAAGCCACGCACATAAAGAAACGGTAACACCGGTTACGCATCCGATGACATGTTTACATGCATACCGCGCCGCATCGCGCGGGCACGTAGCTAGTATATCCATAATACACCGCTATCCCACCGCAATAACCGATATCTCAGATATCGGTCAGTGACCGATATCCGCTATATTTTGGCATTAACTTCATAGCATAACACAAACAACTTACACATATCAGAATGCATTTGATTCAAGAGAATAAATCAACCACAATGAGACATTGCAAAACAAATTAGATAACTAAACCCGAGACTCCCGATATTCGTGATCTGTTCCAACAACTTGCTGCTGCCCTAGAAAACGACCATTCTCTAAACCATCACCGGCGACACCACCCACCTGACCACCCTTCCCTTCCACAAACCGCCACATATACCACGCGCCAACCGACCTATACGGCCACCAGTTCACACACAACTGATCCATCTGGGACGGCCGAGGCAACTCGTCCAACGAAAACAACAGCTGCACCCCTTTCCGAACCCCCAAATCACTAATCGGCAAAACATCCGGTCTATGCAACGAAAATATCATAAACATGTGAACGGACCACGACCCGATTCCTTTCACCATTGACAGCATCGTAAACAATGATCTATCATCCATCTTGACGATGGTATCATCCGACAGGATCCTGTTCTTAAACTTATTAGCAAGGTCAAAAAGGTAACTCGCCTTCCGCCCGGAAACCCCGATCTGTTTGAGCTGTTGCGAACTCAAGGAACGAACGCGAAGCGGGTGTAAATGGAGGTGCCAGCTTTGTAGGCTAGCTGTTGGTAAAGAATGGATTTTGACAAGGCTAAGAAGGGGGGTTGGTGGGTGTCGATAAGGGTAGCGAGAAGGTGGTTGAGTGCGGCGGTGATCTCGCCCGAGGAAGACAAGGGTTTGGATAATATGGGAGGGTTTCGACGGCCTTTTGATGGGTCGGTGCTGGTTTGGGGTTTCATTGGCGAGGAAAGCTTACGGATCTTTTGTGGGCGAATTGGGATTTTGGAACTGATTTGGGATGGAGGGGTCTTCTGCGGCCATCATTGGTGGTGTTGGTTGGGTATGGTGGAGATCAAGTCACGTGTTCTGGGAATGTAGCATTTTGAAGTCACCTGGGGTAAAGAAAGAGGCTTTAGGTATTGCCAAGGCTTGAACTTGATTCGTAAATGGACACTATCATTTAACTCATTTCTTGTTGGAAACGGGAAAGGTTCTAGTGGGAGATTGTCCATCCATATTGAATCCTTGTTGGAGAAGAGAGAGTGTTCAAATGGAGGAGAGAGTGGCTATGTGGAAGAGAGATGGAGGGAGAATATTGAAATTTCAACACTGGTTTTTGAAGAAAAAACAAAACAAAGATGAGAGAGAATGAAGGTTTAAGTGGGGTTAGTGGGTGAGTAGGAAAGAGAAGATGTGTTTTTATTTCAACATCTCAATAGCATTGGAGATGCTCTAAACGCTATCTCTTTAGTTGCATTAAAAGTCGTGTTGCAGCATAGACGTGGCGATAACTCAGCAGTATCTATTCAGTTCACGTAAAAAATATATGTTTGGTGATCTAGGTTGAAATTGAAAAATTGTTGGGTTTAAAATTGAAAATGTTTTTTTGTGATAATTCATAAAACTTTTGTCATCAAAATAGAAAGATTAAAAGTTTGTGCAATTTGAAGAAGTGTAAAAGTAAAACTTTTAGGCTATGCGTAGTGAAGGGGCTACACATTAAGGTGTTTTGTGCCATGTGACGCCCAGTCAGCAAGGGGTGAAAATTTCTTTTGGAGTGTAATGGTGTAGGGGTTATAATAGTAATATAATATATATATATATGTATATATAACACACACATACTAATATAATAATAATATCTTCTTCCACGGCGACTTCTTCTCCTCGCCCGCGGCCCTTTTCGCCCAGAAATCGCCCAGGGAGGCGGTGTTCGTGCCCCCTCTCACCCAAGTTGTAGCCCCACTACACTCAGTCTTATAAACAAAGTTGACATACTAAAAGTGTTATGCCAAAAGTGTAAACGATGAAATTTTTGTGGAAAAAGCTAAACAAACGTGTGATGACGAAAGTCCAAAGAATGAAACTTTTTAGTTGCTTTTTAATGGAAATAAAATTATTTTTATTTGTAACCAGAGGCAGTTATTTTGCGCTTTGCAATTTGGAGCGTGTTTTATATACGTTTTTTTTATAGTTTATAGGGTATGTTTCGTATGGAGCTTTTAGGAGCTTCTTGCTTCAAATTTTTAAGATAAAGCTCCTACTTTATACAAATCTTTGTTTGATTAAAAAAGCTTGAAACTTTTAGGTTATTTGAAAAAACTCTATATTGGCACACTCTTACTAGTAGTGTTTAAAAAAACCTACAAACTTTTAGTATTTATAATTACCTAAATAACCATTCATCCATCGACAACCTTGCAGCCTCAACAACAATTGCTTATATGAAATACACACTATTGCATATGTGCACTGTACCGTCTTTTATATAAAATTCTTTATTTTTTTGTTTTATTTTATATTTTTTTTCTAGTGAAGAATAATGATATATAATAAATTTGAATGAAAAAAAAATATATAATATAATTTTTTATAAAGTTACAAATATTTCTTTATTACTTCTATAGTTTTCTCTTTAAAATGAGTTATCTCTTTATTCCACCCCTATATAGAATGGGATTTAGAGAGAATTAAAGAACTAATAAATAATCATTTTTAACTTTTTTATAAAACAATATATTGTAATTTTTTCTTTTATTGTTCTAATAAGTCGATATTGTTCATAAATAACTATCGATTTAGTGCATATATGCAATAGTGTGAATTGCATATATACAACAGTGTTTTATTACATATAATACAACATAACTACATTATACAATACACGCTATTGAATGTATGTAAATACAACACTATTGCATGTATGCAATACACAATATTGTGTATAGGTAATATAATATGCACTATATCGATTTTTTTATATATTTGCATATAATATAACCCAATTGCATATATACAATACAAACAATTATATATATGTTATTCAACACTATTGCACATATAAAAATACATATTATTGCACATATGCAATAATAAAAAGTTGACGTATTGCATATGTGACAACGAGTTTTTTTTATACTTTATTTATTTATTTTTATTTTTATATTTTTTATGGTGAGGAATAACAAAATATAAGAAGGATGAAAGAAAGAAAATTTTAAAATATTTTTTTTAAATTATATTAAAAATATTTCTTTATTACTTTATTGGTTCTCTCTCTTAGAAGGAGTTCTTTCTTGATCATCTCCCTATATATACATATACATATACATACACACAAACATATATATATATACGTATATAAATTTTGGACTCAATTTTATTGAGCCAGACAAGTGAGACGATAAGCCAGTTAACAAGTGAACCACGAGTCGATCGCCGATTTTGAGGAAGCCGCAAAAACTTTTGAGTAGATCTAAACTAAACACAATTAGATAACGATAAATATGTTTAAAGGTAGAGGCACCACACTATTTGAATAAGTTATTTGAATTAACATCACTTGCTTCCTAATAGGTAAATCATACATGTAAAGATAATACCACATACTATATAGAAGATAACTGGTGTGCGTGAGATGGGATAGTAAAAGGTGTTAAGTTTTTCCATAGTTTCGTTCCACACAATGTTCAATTTTAAATTTATAAAAATGATTTTTATCTAAACTAAAACACACACAAATAGACAAGTCTACCTATCATATATGTAGTAAAGTATAGGTAAGAACCAAGTATCGATCCACTGACACACTTGTTTGATTTTTACTACTAAATCTTTGTATTTATTATAACCGGAAGTAAATATCATAGTAGTTTTGGTTAGACAATTAATATTTTAAGGAAATTTAAAAGCATAAACCGAATAACAATATTTTTGGATTTTATAGTTTTTATAAAGATTATCAAGGATAAAAGTGTATCATCTTGATTAAAATTCCTCTTAATTTGGTTTAACAATTAATTGGTAAACTTGTGATATGATCTTGCTATGGTGATTAAATATTAGAATAACACCTTATTCCTAAGTCATGTTATTCCATAATAATTAAATATAATAATTAAAGAAAGAAGTATGCATAACCTCATGACCTCCATTAAAACATCATTTTATGTAAGAAAGTGGTTTATAAGAAGTATCAATAAGATAACTTATTTTAAAGATTAGACAACCCCTTAAATTACTAAGTGAATTGTTGTCACACCCCCATCTAAGGCCTGGACGTACGACCAACAGTTGATACCACATTTGTAAATAAATCAGAGTTACGTGTTTAAAGCGGAAGTCTTGAAAACATGTGGATTTGAAATATGATATTTACATTATACAAAAGACAGAACAAAAGTTTCCGTTTAAGATTACTTGTTTTAATTTACAAAACCACCATTCATTAATATTTAAGTTTAACAAAAAGATCCGAGCCATCGGACATCTTGAACACTTCGTTCTTCAAGTCCTAATCTTGGTTACCTGCAAAATGTTGGAAAATACATCAGCAATGAATGCTGGTGAATATGCTGACGCAAAAAAATTTTCTTTTACTTAATTACCCCTTGAGACTACGTAAGTCTCGGCCCATCTTGGCTTAGGAATAATTAAGTTAAAACAACACAATTATAAACTTTAGTCTCTACACTAAATACCCTAGCAAACACTGCAGCGTTTGACTTAGTTAAGTACCCATTTGTATACCCATGGTCATTACTCCCCGCAGGTGAGCGTCACTATAACCAAGTGTGGTGCGATGTGCCCACCGCATTTTACCACATATGTAAGGATCCTGACAAACATATACTACGGCCTGAGGGCTAGGCTTATACTCTTGTTTATAACATTTTAGAGACACGTAGCCTCATGTAAAACCTTTTTATTTAACACATTGACTCGTTTTTAAAACAAGTTATATAAAGTTTGGGGCGTATTCACCTTTTCGATTTGGATCGGCTTCAAACACCGTCCGAGGGTCTTTCCCGTTGCTATCTCGCACCTATAGTACGAGTATAACATTTTGTTAGTCGGATATACAATCCGGCTTAAGACCTTAAGTCTGTTTATAATCTTTACCTCGATTATGTGAACCTTTAGTTCAAATTTATTTTCTTTAGTTTATATTATAAATCTTTAGTTTTAAAAGTATTTTTAAATTAAAAGTCTTTCTTTTAATTTATATTATAAACCTTTAGTTTATATTTATAAATCCCTATGTTTCTTCTTCTCTAAGAAACATATTCTTTTCTTTTCTTTAATATTTAAGAATAGTTATTTATTACTTAAATAATATTTATAACAAAGAATCATCAAATATATATAATCACACATATATATAAAATTTATAATTTCTTTCTTTACTTTTCTTTGTTATACTTTCTCTTATTTTATCGAGGTATCGAATATAACCTCGACTTAGGTTAAGCCTTTATAATATTTTATTATTATTATTTTATTTGCCATTATGCCTACGTTTGTTGCCTTATGAACACCCTAAACACTCGAGCAACACTTCAACGCCACTTGACTTCTTTTTTTTCTTGATCAACAACTTTCTCTCGTCACCTTTCCTTTGCACGCAACACGAGGCACCAACACTTCTCCATACACCGACACGCTTTACGAGGCCAGTCGTCGGGATGTCGAGGTGGTAACGCCTTCTTTCGTTGGAACGTCATCGGTATTATTGCACGATTATCGAGAAAACGAGCACGGAAATCGAGGTAATGATTGAGGGTTTGCACGAACTTCGAGGTATAATATATTATGGCTTAAAGAGATGTTAGTGAGAGAGTACAGAGCTGATTTGGGATGGATTGGAATGAGGGCTCATGCCCGATATTTATAGGCAAAACAAGGGGCTTCATCGCGATACGCGATGGCCCTTTGGCTAAGCCCATCGCGTATCACGATGTAGGCTTGGCCAGTCACCTCGTAGACCTGTCATGTGGCAGGCGTTGTGCCGCGTGGCAACATGTGGCGGACGTGCTGCCACGTGGTGACACGTGGTGACCGTTATTCCACGAGTGGACACGTGGCAAGCCACGTGTTTGTGTGTCAGACAACCAATCGCGATATGCGATGGGTCTCTCTGCTGATCCATCGCGTATCACGACGGGTCAGGAAAACAGATTTTTCATTTTAAACCCTAAGGTTTGGAATTTGACAGGGTTGGTCCCTTTACTTTGGAAACTTGATGATTTGAACTCGATATTTTCATGATGTTACATCTTCCCCACCTTGAAATAAATCTCGTCCTCGAGATTGCTTCTTTAGAATAAGTAGGGGTATTTGTTTCTCATTTCGGATTCGAGTTCCCAAGTGTACTCGGGTCCTCTTCGTGAGTCCTATTTTACTTTCACTATTTTAATTTTCGTCTCTTTAATTTCTTTGTTTTCGAATCTTCTATTTGAATTGGTTTTTCAATAAATTTTAGATTCTCATTTATTTCTACATCTTTTAAAGGCATCGATAAAGATTCGTCGGCTAAACATTTACGCAGATTCGAGACATGGAATACGTCGTGTATCCTTTGCATTTCCTCGGGTAGTCGCAATCGGTATGCAATAGTACCAATTCGTTTAAGTACCTCGAAGGGTCCAACGAATCGAGGACTTAATTTTCCTTTCTTTCCGAAACGGCCTTTCCATGGCGAGACTTTCGACAGAACTTTGTCACCAACATTAAATTCCAACGGCTTACGACGGACATCCGCGTAACTCTTTTGGTGATCACGAGCCGTCTTAAGTCATTCTCGGATTTGTAGAATCTTGTCGGTGGTTTCTTGGACTATCTCGGGTCCAGACAATTGATTGTCTCCGGATTCAGACCAACACATGGGCGTTCTACACTTTCGGCCATATAACGCCTCGAATGGTGTGGCTTGAATACTCGTGTGATAGCTATTGTTATACGAAAATTCCATTAGGGGCAAGTGGTCGTCCCAACTTCCACCTAATTCTATCACACAAGCGCGGAGCATGTCTTCCAACGTTTGGATTGTCCTTTCGGTTTGTGGATGATAGGCGGTGCTAAGGTTTAACTTTGTACCTAACGCTTGTTGGAAGCTTTTAAAAAAGTGAGACGTGAAACGACTGTCTCGATCAAAGATTATAGACAACGGTACTCCATGCAAAGTAACGATGTTGTTTACATAGATACGCGCTAATCTATCCATTGAGTATGATTCATTTATGGGTATAAAGTGAGCGGATTTTGTTAGTCATTCCACGATAACCCAAATAGCATTATGTTGTTGAGTCGTTTTCGGAAGTTTAGTGATGAAATCCATGGTTATTAACTCCCACTTCCAAACGGGAAGTTCGGGTTGCTAGAGCAATCCCGATGGCTTTTGATGTTCAGCCTTGACTTTCAAACAAGTTAGACATTTCGCCACATGCGAAGCGATGTCCTTTTTCATCCCATTCCACCAGTAGTTCGGTTCAATATTTTGGAACATTTTGTCACTACCGGAGTGCATCATGTACTTGGACTTGTGAGCTTCATTCATTATTTTCTCATGCAAGTCCCCAACGATTGGTACCCAAATTCGGTTTCCCGTTCTAAGGATACCATCGTCACCTTTAACTAACGAGTCAACGGTGTCGTTGCGTTTTTCGTCGGAGATTTTGTTTTCATTGATAGCTTGAACTTAAGCGAATTTGATTTGTTCAAGAAGATCTACTTGAAGTTCTATCCTTAACGCTCAGACTCTTTTTGGTTTTTCATGCTCCTTACGACTTAAGGCATCAGCCACAACGTTGGCTTTACCTTCATGATAAACGATATCGCAGTCGTAGTCGTTGAGAGTTTCCATCCATCGTCATTGATGCATGTTAAGCTCTTTTTGTTCGAAGATGTGTTTTAAGCTTTTATGATCGGTATACACGATAAATATTACTCCATAGAGATAGTGCCTCCATATCTTTAATGCAAATATTATGGCGCCTAACTCTAGATCGTGAGTTGTGTAGTTCTTTTCGTGCACCTTGACTTAACGAGAGGCATAAGCCATCATGTTGAGTCCAGATTTGACCCAAAACTGATCACAAGGAAGATTGGAGTCTTCTCAACCTCCTCAGATATTGATAAGTATGGAGCTGGGCACACCTAAGACATCCGAGCAAGGTTTTACTTAGCCGGGCATGATATTTTGCCTATCGGGCAAGGTTATCTTCTTGAAGTATTCTTCAGAGGATATCCGGGCAAGGTTCACACTTTAGTGTTAACCATGCCGGATTCACTAGTTAGTGTATATCCGGGCAAGGTTCTCTATATCAAGCAGGTTTGTTCTTCATAGCCGGATAAGGTTTACTTCAGAGTAAGCTCTTGGCTAACCAAGCTCATGAAGCCAAGTGATTGGAAGATCAGGCAAGATATTCTTTAATAATACAGTGGTCCAGGTAAGCTTGATGTTTAATGAAATATCTCAAGTAACATCGGCCAGGGTTCAACTCAAGCAAGGTACAGTGCTCCCAAGCACACTTTGCTAATAAACTTATTCCAAGCAAGGAGTTGATAGGACTAATGAAGAACAAGGTTGCTAGTAAGGTTATGTCGGGCAAAGTCTGATATAATCAAGAAGATTGAAGTCTGCTTGGTGAGTATTTTCCTTTGGAAAATACTCCAAGTAAAGCATACCCGGAAAACTGTTCCCGGACACACTTCATGGTTACCAAGTCTAACAAGGAAGGCAGAGCACAAAGTCTACTCGGAGAAGTTTACATCTACAAAGCCTACCCGGAAGACTTGATTTACACTTAGGATTATTATGAATATGTAACTTGAATATGTACGTTGTTGTCACACCCTGACTTACGGCCTGGGCGTGTGACCAACAGTTGGTACCGGTTTTGTAAATGTATCAGAGTTCAGCGGAAGTTTTTAAAAATATATTTTGAAATATTAATTTATTTATACACTTTTTATTTATAATAAAATATAATATATATATATATATATATATATATATTTAAACATTAATTTATTTGTACATCTTAATGAAACGTTTTGATTTAGTAGAAAACTTTTTGGATAATAAATATCCACATGGTTGATTTATAAACTTTGATTTAGATTTTATAAAACTTTGTCTAAATATTTATTTCAATATTTTATTTATTTGAAACTATGAGCCATCTCTACCTTGCGAACATCCACTTCATGAATGGTTCCGATTCTTGATACTTTAATCACCTGAAATGTTAGAAAAATACGTCAGCGATGTGCTGGTGAATACGTTGAAGCTAAAATATTTTCTTTTACTTTATTACCCCTCGAGACTACGCCTGCCTCGGCCCATCGTGGCTTAGGAATAATAAAGTTAATACACACATTTATAAATTCAAGTCTCTACTCTAGGTCACCTCAGCAAACACCGCAGCGTTCGACTTAGTTAAGTACCCGTAAGTATACACAATGATCGTACTTCTCGCGGGAAAGCATCCTACGATCAGGGTGGTGCGATGTGCCCATCGCGTACTACCACATATGTAAGGATCCACACACACGTATACCACAGCCTGAGGGCTAGGTTTATACTCTCATTTATAATGGTTTTAGGAACACGTAGTCCATTGTAAATCATTTTCATATAACATGTTTGACTCATTTGAAAACAAGTTTAAAAGTTTGGGGGCGTATTCACCTTTTCGCTTTGGGATCGGCTTCAACACCGTCCGAGGGTCTTTCCCTTGCTACCTCGCACCTATAGTACAAGTATAGCCTTCTATTTTGGATCAGCTTCAATACACTGTCCGAGGGTCTTTCCCTCTTCTTTGTTATCTCGCACCTATAGTACGAGTATAACTTTTTGTTAGTCGGATATACAATCCGGCTTAAGACCTCTAGTCTCTTTTGTAAAATCTTTACCTCGATTTTAAATTTCTTTATGAACCTTTAGTTCAAAACATCATTTCTTTATTTTAAACCTTTAGTTTAAAATATTATTTATTTATTTTTTTTCAAGTTACAATTCTTTCTTTTAACTTATTTACTTTTCTTTTCTTTCACAAGATAAACCTCTAGTTTAACTTGTTGTCTTTTTCTACGTTTCCTTTATTAAGAAACGTATCCTTTTATTTTCTTATTATTTAAGAATAATAACTTAAATAATATTATCAATTATAACTCTTTTCTACTTCCATCTTTTCCTTTTCTTTTATAGTATGTTTGAACATATAGTTCAACTCATATATCTTTTATTATACATATTCGGACCTATAGTCCAACGTGTTTTTCTTTTCTAAATTCCACGTTTTCCAACAATGTATACTTATATATATATATATATATATATATATATATATATATATATATCTTTTAATTTATATATATATATATATATATCTTTTAGTTTATATTAATAATATAAACAATATATATATATATAGATATATATATTTTCATTTATTTATTATTATTTAAAGCATCTTTAAATAATATTTTTATCTTTATTTATTAATAAAGATTATTTTATTTGTTTCTTTATTCTTTCTCTTTCTATTATTATTTAGAATCTATAACAATATTTATATCTTTGTCTTTATATAATTTCTTTCCTTTATTTTCTTTTGTATATTTTCGAGGTATAGACTATACTCTTGACTAGGGTCTAAGCCTTTATTATTTTATTAATATTTTATTCGGGCATTATGCATACCTTGATCGGTTTATTATTTTATAAACTCATGGGCGGCACTTTAAGCTTGCACGTATATCGAGAATCTTGATCAACACCTCCTTGGCGCGCAAATCGAGGCACACTGGTCTTCAAATCTTGTCGGCACACACTTCGGGGCGGGTCGTCGGGTCGTCTTAGGTCGGCACGTACTTTGAGGCGGAACGTCGGGTCGTCTCGGGTCGGCACGTACTTCGAGGCAGAATGTTGGTATGTCGGGGTATCGTTGGTTTATTGGTACGGATTACGAGGTAAGATGTCGTGGTTTTATGGTCATGGAAAACGAGGTGGTCGGTACACGTCTATCAAGGTATTTTAGAGTGATGTTAGAGAGAGAAAGTGTGTGTGAAAATGTTGTGTGAAATATGAGGTTGGAGTCCTCTATTTATAAGCTGACTAGGAGACCCGTTGCGATACGCGATGGGCCCAGACATAGCCGTCGCGTATCGCGACGTAGCTATTGTGAGTCACGGGTTGGTTTGCCACGTGGCGGACACGGTGCCACGTGGCGAGCTTTATGCCACGTTGTGACACGTGGCAGGACACGTGTCACAACGTCATGGCTTTATGCCACGTGATGACACGTTTCAGCTGGTGTGCCACGTGTTGACATGTGGCATGACACGTGTCTGGTTGTCAGACATCGCCATCGCGATACGCGATGGCGTTGAACCCAAGTACGTCGCGTATCGTGATCGGTCGCGAAATCAGAATTTTTCATTTTTGATCCTTGGACTTTCTGAACTTTGATATTTTTGACCCAATATTTTCGTGATGTTACATCCTCACCACCTTGAAATAAATCTCTTTCTCGAGATTGCTTCTTTCTAGAACGAGTGGGGGTATTTCTTTTGTACTACGGATTCGAGTTTCCACGTATACTCGGGGCCTCTTCGTGAGTCTCACTTTACTTTTCAAAATCATTAGAGTTCGTCTTTTTTACTTTCTTTGTTTTCGAATCTTTGAATTTTGAATTGGTTGTTAAAATTTTATTTATTGCTATATCTTTTAAAAGGTATCGATAAAGATTCATGGTCTAGACATTTATGCATATTAGAGACGTGGAATACATCATTTATCCTTTTCATTTGATTTATTGCAAATGGTATGCAATAGTACCGATTTGCTCGAGTATCTTAAGTGAGCTAAGTTTTCTTTTCTTACCAAAGCGAATGACGTTTTTCTAAGGCGAAATTTTAATTAGCATCTTATCGTATACATTATATTCTAATGGTTTATGATGGACGTATAATTCTTTTGGCGATCTTACGTCACTTGAATCGTTCACAGATTTGCAATAATTTATTTGTCGTTTCGTGGAGTACTTCAGTTCTAGACATTCGGTTATCCCTTATCTTTAGACCAACACACGGATGTTTGGTTTTATGTACATATATCATTTTATATGGTGCGGCTTGAATTTATTATATGAATAATTATTCAACTTTCTACTTAAATCTATCATACTTGCGCGGAGTATAACCTCGAACGTTTGGATTGTTCTTTTCACTTTTCTCATCATTTTGGGGATGATAGGCAATGCTTAAAGTTCAATCGAGTTCCTAACATTTGCTGGAAAGTATCTCATAAATGAAATGTAATTCAACTGTCTTGATTGGAGATTATGAATAGTGGTACACGGTGTAGGAATACGATGTTGTTCATATAATGTCAATCTATCTATCGAGTACGAATCATTTAGTTTGGGAGAAGGATGGGTAAACTTTGTTAGTCTATCAACAATAACCCATCTTGCATCCTATTGGTAGGAAATCTTGGGAAGCTTCGTAATACCGTTCGTAGTTATCATTACCCATTTCTACATGGGGAATTCGGGTTGTTTAAAGTAGTTCATAGGTTTCTTGTGCTCGGTTTCAACATGTAAATGGATTTCATTACGTACGAAGTCATAGCTTTGTTCATATTCTTCTATCACTAATTCGATCTTAAGGTTTGTGGTATGTTTTGTCACCTTCAAAGTGCATCCTATACTTATGAGCTTTGTTCATTATCGTCTTGTGTATCTTTCCATTATCAGTATCCAATTTCGGTTTCCGAGTCTAAGGATTTCTTCATCTTTCTTGTCTAACAAGTCGATTGTGCCACAACCTTTCCCTTTGGAAGTTTTATTTTCGTTGATTACTTACTCTTGAGGTTTTCTTGTTTTTGCTTTGTTTACATCTACTTAGGGTTTTAAACTTCTAAAGCTCCAACGTTCTTAGTTATTCCGGTCTTCTAATTCTTTAATTTATGGGTGATAAAAATCTTCAGACTTGATGGTTTTCTCTTCAGCATTCTTTGAATCTACTATCCTAAGTAGATATTCTAATGCTACACCATCTTGTTTTACATTCACTCTTTATGTAATTATGCAATCCCCTTTGTACATACATCTTTGTGATTTGATAAGGAATAGATAGCTTTTCTTTTATAGTTATCTTGTTTGACTTTTTATTAATACTTCTGAGTGTAATATATCTCTTTTGGTAGTTCTATATCTTTGGATGATATAGTAAGTTTATAATTTAGAATTTCGTAAGTAGTTGTAAATTGCTAAACACAGTGGCCAATTGTGTTTAGTTATTTACCTTACCTTTAGTATTCTAAATATCTACTAATATTAACTAGATATTTCTCAGATTCCATCTATCGAATTTCTTTTGCAGAATTCTTCATCTATTCTTCATGCTTTTGATCTTTCCATCCATCATCCTTTTGATTCTTTCTTGGTTTCTATCTTCTTTAAGTCTAATTTAATCAATCCTTTTCTTTATATTCACTTTTCAATTTATGATAGATGTTATTATTAAGCTTGAATAAATAATAGCATTCTTGTGTAAAGAACATCTATATGCTAATATTTTCTTTATATATTAGGGACTTAAATACCCATTAATCATTACAAAATCTCTCGTTTAAAGAACGAGTTTGTAAACGGGTTACAAGAGTTAACTAGACTAATAGTTATTTACAAGAGTTAACATTTCTTTGACCTACTCTTGTCTTTTCTTGATTGTCTTAACATTTCTTCATGTATTCATCGTGAGTGTTTCAACGTTCTTCTCTTTATTTTTGCTTTTACTTGCTTTATTTTCCGTACATTTGTTCTTGTAATGTCATTTTTCTC
Organism: Bidens hawaiensis; assembly: GCF_021521415.1. Classification (NCBI taxonomy): domain Eukaryota; kingdom Viridiplantae; phylum Streptophyta; class Magnoliopsida; order Asterales; family Asteraceae; genus Bidens; species Bidens hawaiensis. The sequence continues at coordinate 107,639 of NW_027496850.1, read as the reverse complement.
CACATGTGAAACACGTAGCCTCTTTCCTTCTACAGTCATTCTCTAAATGCCCTTTTCTCTTATAGAAAGTACACATGACTATGCTGATTAGCTTCTTACATTTTCCTAGATGCCTTTTTTCACAATTTTCACAAATGGGTCTTGTGAATTTAGGCGGTCCTTTTTCTTTCTTGCTTTTCTTCACTTCTTTTGTTTTATTACTCTCTTTTCCCCCGGTTTTATTACATATTTGGCTACCATCATAGCTTCGGATGTTGTTTGTGGTACATGAAATTCTACTACCCTTCTTGTCTCTTTTGGTAGCCCAGATATGTATTTCATCATTTTGTCAACTTCCAATTTATCTAATTGCGGAGTTACTTGACAATATTCTAAGAATTTGGCGTTGTATTCCTTGAGATTGTTATTAATGACTTTCCGGTCCTATGGCAGGATCTGATCTTGTTTTATTTTGTTGATTGGGCAAAATTTTTGTAGAATCAGATCTTTAAATTCCTCCCAAAATAAAAAATTGTACATTGCTTCCTTTCCTTTAACTTAATTAACATACTCCACCATTCTAAAGCTTTATCTATGAACATTTGTGAAGAACACCAAATGGCTTGTTCGCTTGTGCAATCAATATTGCTCAAGATTGACTCTTGTTCTTTAAACCAACTCAAGGTGGCTATGACATTTTCATTTCCACGGAATTTCTTAGGCTCATAGGCTTTGTAACTCTTAAAAACATTTTCCGGTTGAAGTTTAAGTTTCTTCTTATTCCTTAATTCGTCTACTTGACTAAATTAGTTACAACTTTCTTTTGAAGAATCAGGCTCGCTTTGAGTCCTTTTTCTTGATTCTAAGTTTCTAGGGTCATTGAGCATCTTCATTATTGGAGCTACAGCTTCATTGATCATCTCCCGAACCTCGTCTCTAAATTGGTTATTCATTTCTTTGTTTCTCTCACTTTTAACTACTTTGGAAGAGTTTATATATTCTTCTTTTGACATACTACAAAATCCATAGATAGATTTAATACCTAAGGAAATCAAAATCTATCTTGTATTGTACAAGATTTTCTATTACGAATTGGTTTTAGAAAATCCTATTGGATAACCAATTGGTTTTATTCTTTATAATTCCTTTTACTTATTCATCATAAATGTGGGTCTTCATATTTTTAACATTCCTCTTACTTCTTTGGAAAGATTTCTTTCTTTCTTTCTACAATCATTCATAGCTATATTTAGTTATATATGAAATCAAAACATATCTTGTACTACGCAAGATTTTCTACTATGAAATGGTTTATTGCTACCATTTGGACGAATGTATCTTCTTATTTCATATTTATAATTCATGTCCACTCATTCATCATGTATGAGGATCTTTATTTCTTTATATCTACTAAACCCTAATTTTAACCAGCCCTCTAATTCCGACTCGGTAAGCAATAATAATGTGTTTTCCGATCACGATTAGAATATAATGGGCTTTGATTATGTATCTATATGCTAACACTCTGTTTTTGTGTTTAGATTATAAACTTGTCGAAGAACAGGTTCTTGATGATTTTTCTCTCTTTCTTCTTCAGTTTTATACCTTGAAATTAGTTAATGTAATGAACTTTATGACTAATTTCACCTTGAATATGTTTGATTTTGTTTGTTTTTCAGATATGGCAGATAATAATCAACCGAAGTATTCCTTTGAGCAGAAGCACAATATGAGCGCCATGTTGCAGATTACTCCGGACAATGAGGAAGTGGCGATGATGATAACGTGGTTGTTAAGATCCAATTTCAGTTTTGCCTTCACTGAGTGTCCAATCATTTATAGAGATCACTCACTTGATTTCTGGCGCTCAGCAAGACTGTATGATGACATAAATGGTCGACGGATTGAAGCTACAGTGGCAAGACAAGAAATTCGGATAACTGAGCGATTGATTAGAAGATGCTTGCAATTACGTGATGACGACCACAATCCAATCAACTTCAATACTGATCACCTACTGAGGATTTTTTAACAGACTATGGGATACCAGGGGACTGTACACGATGGGCAATTTCAAAAGGGAATGTTCTCTATGATATATAGATTTCTGATCCATCATGTGATTCAAGGATTTGCTCGGAGGAAGGGATCATGGACTCTGATGAGTTGTGACTTAGCAAATGCAACTGTTGCTATCATCTATGATATACCATTCAACTTTTAAAAGATAATTTTCGAAGGAATGGTAGGAAATCTGAAGAAGGATGAGAAGGACAGATTTCTGCAATATCCCAGGTTTCTATAGATAATTTTCAATAGGGAGTTGCGTGATTTACCCACCATAGGCACTACTCATACTCTGCAGAACCCCAACACATTTAAACGAATTAAAATCCGGGAAGTGCCAACAGATTCAATCCAAACAATCTGTTTGAGATTTTGCCATGGTTGTTGAACCATGACTTGGATATAATGCCAGTTCCTGAGCTGAGCTCAAATGAGGAAGAGGAGGTTGATGAGTTGGAGGATGAAGATGATGATTATGATGATGGAGATGACGGAGGGGCTAGAGGAGCCATGATTGTTGATTTACAGGATTAGGGGGAGAACCAACCTATACCATTACCACCACAATCACCACTACCCATTGATCAACCAATACCATCACCCATCCTAAACCAATCACCACATATGTCACCACAACCACAATTACCACTATCCCCAACCCAAATTGTAACCCAAAAACAAAATGAAACATCCACTCAAATATCCCCACCACCACAAACACCACCAACCAATAGCCCAATCCAAACTGATACATTTATTCCAAGCCCACCCCATACCCAATCACCACCACAAACAATCCCTACAATCCAGCCTACACTTATCCATACTCAAACTCAAACCCCATCTACCCCACCCACATTGACCATCAACGCAATAATCACTTAAACCACCACTCAAGACCAATATGAACCTAACCTTTTCTCTACCTCACCACCAATAACCCCTCCTGCCACAAACTTGCTATTCCAAAGAAACCTTGATCTAATGTTGGAAAATCCTGAGCTAAGGGAGAGAAATGAAGAGGTGACTAAGGAGAATGTGTTGTAATTAGACAAGTTGGCCCGGGCTATCATGAAAATTCAATCCCTGGAGCAGGAGGTTGAGAAGACCTCAGCTGCCCCAAAACAGGGGGAGAATGTAATTATGCCAACTGTTGCTAATGTTGAGGATGTAGTGATGGAGGATGCAAGAGTGAATGTTGATGGGTTGACAAGTATTTTAAATGCTTATGAAGATGAGGAGGAAAGTGAAGAAAGGAGAATGGAGGATGTTGATTATGAAGGTGACAAATCTGATGTTGGAGAAGAAAATTATGATGTAAATGATGAAATATTAGATGTTGTGTAGAGAGATGAGGATGAAGAGGAGGTGAGAGGAGAAGAGGCCACTGATGCTAAAATTGAAAAATTAAATGATGAAGAGAATGTGGCCACTGAAGAATTGACTGATGTTATAAATGAAGAATTGACTGATGAAATTGCTGATGAAAATGCTGCTACTGAGGAACTTACACACACTGAACTAGAAACTGATCAACAAGCAAGTTCCAAGAGAGTAGAGCATGACCCAGAATTGGAAGCACTTGAAAAAGAAATAGATGATTTTGAACAATCTGATGTTGAAGAAGATGATCAAAGGAGAATAGCAAAAGGTATGACAAAGGTGTTTGAAGAAGAGCCTGTTAAGGCAAATCCTGAGAAAGAAATTTTATTCAAAGAAGATGAAGAAGCTGCTGCTGAAGCAAGGAGAAAGTTGGAAAATGTTGTAAGAGAAATAAGGGATAGGGAAATACTAGCCCAAACCCTGACTCCTGAGGAGATAGCAGTATAGGAGGAATTGATCAGTCAAGCCAATGTTGCAAAAATGATTAATGAAGAAGAGGCTGATGATCAAGATGTAATTGAAGCTTTGGTTAAGTTAAAAAAGGTTGAGGAAGTTGACAACTCTTTGGCCATGGTGGTTAGCATGTTTTAACCTCAAAGTCAACCACTTAAGGAATCAACTGAAACTGCTAAACCAACCAGTGTGAATATGGACATGAATGTGGAAGAAGAAATTGGAGAATCTATTGCCTCAATGGCTGCAAAGAAATGGGCTAAACAGATTGAAGATGATATTAGACAGAACCCAGATGAATGGGAGTGTGTGGATGATCCCAAGTATGGAAAGAAATACTCAAGAAAAAGGGACAAACCAGAATCATTCAAACCAGCTGAAAGAGCCGAGTCTGCAAAGAAAGGGAGATGGGATGATCATAATAAATACTTTGTAGAGTCTCCTGATGATGAGGAAAGTCCAATTAGGGCAATACCTTTGTAAAACTTAAAGCCTGATGAACATATGCAAGGAGTGCCAAATGTACCAATCCCTGAAGAGCCAACCCTTGATAAACCAAAAATAGATGCTGTAAATGATACAACTGAGGAGGATGACTCTGATGAAACTGATAATGACAATGATGATGATCAGGGAAATGATACTGAAACTGCTAATGTTATGTCTCCACAAGTTACAGTGACTTATGAACAGAGGGAAAACATTGAGCAAAGCCTTTTGGATGCTAAAAGGAAAAACCCTTTGATTGTGAAATTGAGAAGCTACGGCATAAGCTTTGAAAGCTTAGCTGACTTGAATGATGATGAACTGGAGAAAAGATTGAACAAAGAGAGAGATACAATTGAGAAGTTGATACAACAAAAGAACAGGGATGCTCAGAAATACAGAGACTATTTGAGAACTCATGGGTATTCTAACCAAGATTTATCTCATTTCAAGATTGACAAGTTGAGAGAAGCCTATGAAGATAAAAGGGAAGAGATAAAAGAGAAATTTGTTAAAGAAAATGAAGAGGCTGAAAAGCTTGAAGCTTTGAAAGAAAGATTTGGAGGAAAATGTGACTACTTGTTGGAGAAAGGGATGAAACCTGGAATGGCTGAAGGATTGAATAAGGCCTCAGTTGACACAATTTTCAACAAAATGAAAAGAAAAGAAAAACTCAAAAGGCTACAACCAGAGCCACTTGATGAACAATCAAAAGCTGAACAAGAGCCTGTCAAGAAGAAGAGAAGATTGACAACTTTGAGGAAGAAACAAGAGGCTGAAAAAGAAAAATCAATAGAGGCAACTGCTGTTGAAACCCCAATCCCAGAGGAATTAAATCCTGAACCAGAAGATGAACCAATAATCCCTTGGGAAAATAAAGAAATGATTAAGATATTGAGGGGTATAATGTTAAACCATAGGGGATGGATGAAGCCACTTTTGATGCCTTAGAAAAGGAAGACTTGAAAGAACTTTTCTACATACAAAAGGCAGAGTGGGAAAAAGTTCCGAGGGAAGGTGAGAACCCTAGAAGCTTTGTTGATGGAAGGTTTGTACCTGCAGGATTGTCAAACAATCCTGGGATAGAGAAAATGATGATTATTCTTCATAAAGAAGAAGGACAAAACCTTACCGATCTTGCCAACCTTCCAACTGAAATGGTAGAATCAATTTTTATCAAAACTTTCAAGTTGGGGACCAGCAAACCTAAGAAGTCTATTCCATTCAGACCCCCAATCTCAAGAAGACATCAACAAGCAGGTGGGGGAGAATCTAGTAGAACTGGATCACAAAGAACATCAAGACCACAATCAAGTGTAGATCTTCCAAGATCTCTCTACTATGATTCTGTCTCTGAATCTCTGAAAGTGATTATGGAAAGCAGTCAGCTGAGAGACATAGTCATTAGAAGTGATTTTGCTGAATTCACTTTAGAGCAGTTGGAAAGAATGGCTAAACTTAATCTGTATGATTATAGAGACAGAAGCAAGTTGGCAGGAAGACAACAAAATGATCTGTCTAAATTCCTGAGAGATGAAGCTGACAGGGGATTCCCATTTTTGAAAGAAAAGAAGAGCTGGAAAATGACTCAACTTGACAAGACAAGAAGGATTGCAAAGATGAAAAAGATGGCCAATGCTGAATTGTACTACCAGATGTGAGTCAAAGATGAGAATCCTGTGTCAAACATGAATACCTGCATCAACTCTGAAAGAAGAATGAGATATCCTAATTATACAGTGCAGAGGAATGGCATCATTGCAATAATTGAATACAAAGAATATAATGGTCATTATGTACTGAGAAATTCTGATGGGCTTATTTTGGGGATAATCAAAAAAGATGATGACCCGATCTGCCTGCACAATGAAGATCTGACAGACATAAGGTATTTACACATACCTGAGAGTAACCCGCATCACCAGATTCTTTCTGTCTTCCAGCAAAGAGCTGCATCAGTGATAGTCAACAAAAGACAAGCCGCCTACAACGCATGGAAAAGACAATATCTTTAGAATAGGCTTTATTTTGTAATGTCTTCGGACAGCTTTTGAATATGTAATCATTTGTTTATGTTATTTGAATATGTAATTTGACTTTAATTTGAGGTGTATTTTAATCCTGTGTAAGTAACCATAGAGGTGTTTTGGGACAGCTGAGGTGTTCTAATCTAGGGGAGATTTTTGAGTCAAGATTTGACCCAAAACTTATCACAAGGAAGATTGGAATCTTCTCAACCTCCTCAGATATTGATAAGCATGGAGCCGGGCACACCTAAGACATCCGATCAAGGTTTAACTTAGTCGGGCATGATATTTTGCCTATCGTGCAAGGTTATCTTCTTGAAGTCTTCTTTAGAGGATATCGGGCAAGGTTCACACTTTAGTGTTAACCAGGCAGGGTTCACTAGTTAGTGTATATCCGGGCAAGGTTCTCTATATCAAGCAGGTTTGTTCGTCATAGCCGGGTAAGGTTTACTTCAGAGTAAGCTCTTGGCTAACCAAGCTCATGAAGTCAAGTGATTGGAAGATCGGGCAAGGTATTCTTTAAGAATACAGTGGTCCAGGTAAGCTTGATGTTTAATGAAATATCTCAAGTAACATCGGGCAAGGTTCAACTCAAGCAAGGTATAGTGCTCCCAAGCACACTTTGCTAATAAGCTTATTCCAAGCAAGGAGTTGATAGGACCAATGAAGAACAAGGTTGCTAGTAAGGTTATGTCGGGCAAAGTCTGATATAATCAAGAAGATTGAAGTATGCTTGGTGAGTATTTTCCTTTGGAAAATACTCCAAGTAAAGCATACCCGGAAAATATTTCCCGGGCACACTTCATGGTTACCAACTCTAACAAGGAAGGCAGAGCACAAAGTCTACTCGGAGAAGTTTACTTCTACAAAGCCTACCCGGAAGACTTGTTTTACACTTAGGATAATTATGAATATGTAATTTGAATATGTACGTTGTATTTAGGGTTTCTAGAAGGAATGACAGCTGTCCTTGGGTGTCAGGCCTATAAAAGGAATATTTAGGGCACACCTCAAGGAGAGCGGCTGAATACGATATTAGAAAGAATATTTGTCAAGTGACGGCCGTTCTTAGAATTGTACGGACAAACTTTCCCATCAATAAACCCTAGATAGATTATCATTTGTATGATTAACTTTATATAAATGGAAATCCTTTGAGTGAATCTTGTGTGTTAGTTAACATTGTTTGATTATTCAGCAACCAAATCGTTTGTTATTGATTTTGCCTTTATCAAACAGTTTTCTTTCTAAATATAGCAACCCGTCATTAACTCTCTTGTCAACACATTATTGTGTGTGTTATGACTTAATTTGTTAACGATCTACCTACAATCGGGGACCTGACAGATCACTTTCTTACATTGCATTAGTACGCATCCTAAGCCGGAATGAGACGTGTCACTAAAGACAACGAAGTCTTCGGTACCTTCTGGCAAAGCCATTATAGGTGCTTGGGAAATCTTTTGTTTAAGTATGTCGAACGCCTCTTGGTGTTTTGTTCCCCATTCATACTTGATGTTTTTACGAGTTAATGAAGTTAGGGGAACAGGTAGACGAGAAAAGTTTTCAATGAACCTTCGATAGTAGCCGGCCAAACCTAAGAAACTTCGGATCTCGGTTGGCAACTTTGGAATCTCCCACTTAGAGATAGCTTCAATCTTAGCGGGGTCCACTTGAATACCGTTGACATTGATGATGTGACCAAGAAATTGCACTTCGTGCTACCAGAACTCACATTTTGAGAACTTGGCGTACAACTTCTTTGTTCTAAGTATTTCAAGCAAGGTTCGTAGGTAAATTTCATGATCATCCTTATTGTGATCGATGAATACAACAATAATTTTTTCCAAGTAAGGTTTGCAGATTCGATTCGTCATATCCATGAACGCAACTGGAACATTAGTAAGTCCAAACGGCATGACCGTGAACTCATAATGTTCATACCTTATTCAGAACGCGGTTTTTGGAATATCCTCGGATTGGACTTTGAGTTGAAGGTAAGCAGAACGAAGATCGATTTTGGAAAAGATGCTTTCGCCTTGGAGTTGGTCAAAGAGATCATTGATTCTAGGGAGTGGATAACGATTCTTGATTATGACTTTGTTGAGAGCTCGGTAGTCGATACACATCCTCATGGATGCATCCTTTTTCTTGACGAAAAGTATCGGCGCTCCCCATGGTGATGAACTTGGTCGAATGAAACCTTTCTTAAATAGCTCGTCAAGTTGCTTCTTTAATTCCTTCATTTTAGTTGGAGCTAGACGATATGGAGCTTTGGCGATCGGAGCGGTACCGGGAATAAGATCGATCATAAACTCTACTTCACGATCGGGAGGGATTCCAGGAAGTTCGTCAGGAAAGACATCAACAAAGTCGAAGACTATAGGTATGTCCTTTATCTCCTTGGTTTAGATTCTTCAGTGACGTAAGCCATGAATTCTAAGAATCCTTAATTCAAACATTTGTTAGCTCTAATCATGGAAATTATGCTAACTTGGCCAGCGTCTTTGTCCCTTCAATTTGAATGGTTCGTTTATCAGGGGCTTGAAGTTCTTCGGTTTTGCTATTGCAAATGATACGAGCATGATTGTTGGATAACCAATCCATACCAAGCACAATATAAAAACCAACAAGAGTCATAGGCAACAAATGAATAGGCAGAATATAACCGGCTAAAAGAATTTTTCCGTTTTCAAAGGCTTCGGAGATTTTGACTATTTCGCCACTAGCAGTCTCGACGCTTAGAGTTTTATTTAGTTTTGTTAAAGGTTCGTTTAATAGACTACAAAAGTTATAATATGTAAAACTTAAATTGGCACCTGAATAAAACAAAACTCTAGCATAGGTGTCATTAACTAGAAACGTACCGGTGATGGTTTCCGGCATGTTAGTAGCCTTTTTGGTATCAAGAACGAAGACTCTTGTATTTCCCTTTTTAACTTGACCACTTCCACCCTCACCACCAGTTTCGGGTTTGTTCTTGGGGCACTCGAAGCTTAGATGCCCCATCCCCTTGCAATTGTAGCAAGTCATTTTCTTCTTCCAGCAATCGGCCGTTGCGTGGCCAGGTGTATGGCATGATTCACAAAAAGTTATGGTGGAAGACGGAGAGAAATGGCATCGACCCCTATGGTATTTTCTGCAGGTCTTACATTGTGGAACATTGGAATCAAAGCTGGACTTGCGCTGATCAACACCTTTGCCCTTGAAGTGGTTATTTCCTCCTTTCTTTTGGGTCGTGCGTTTTTTCGACCTTCTTGTCCTCTGATTTATTGCGGATCATTCCGCCCATCAAGTAACCAGCCAATTCCATCGCGGAGTCGGCGGTTTATGGCAAGTGTGACCTTACCATGTCGCGAATTTTCCGCGGTAATCCCCATATATAGCGTGTAACTTTGCTGGACTCTGGGTTAACCAACTGGGGAACGAGGCGACAATATTCATGGAATTTTGTGTTAAACTCACAAAGGTTTGTTCCAATGACCTAATGGTTTAGAATTTTAGTTTGGATTTGATCAGTCTAGTGCATAGGACAAAACTTCGCCATCAGCATCTCTTTGAATTCATCCCACGAAAGATTGTATAATACTTGACGACCCTAGCTCATTATCATTGTGTTCCACCACTCTAACGCTTCACCCTTGAACATTTGGGCTGAATATTGAATTTTCTCTTGACCGGAGCACTTGCTTGTAATCACTATCGATTCCGTTTCTTCTAGCCACCTCACAGTCGTAATGGCTCCCTTGTCACGATGAAACTCCTTTGGTCCAAAGTATTTGAAATCTTTGAACGAACAACCATATATTTTCAACTTCTTAAACTCTTGCCTAATGCCATCTCCAACATTCGACTCATGAACACTTTCTTTAATATGGGATTGTTTCGGACGGGATTTAACGGATTTACGGGAGAGTTCGACAGAATGGGAATGTTTGGATTGTCTAGATTGTGATCTTGCCATAATTTCGTTTCTTACAGCATCTTTTATCATTTGTTGGATTTGGTTCATATACTTATCGGGAATTTTATCTTCTTTTTATTTTTCATGATCTTTCCCTTTCTCTTTTCTTTAATCAGCTTCTTTTCGGGAAGCTTCGACATTGTTACTTTGTTGAGACTTTATCTTTCTTTATCACTTTTTCTTTTTAACTGAAATTTGACAAATTTCTTTTCTTAAACACACTTTTTATTTATTTCACATTATATATATATCATAACACGATATATATATTTACAACATTTATATGTATATCGTTTATGTGACATTCGTCAATTTCAGGTCTCGATTCGTACTCGTTTGTAAGCTTTCATTATGTAAACCGGCCCGTTTTGTAAACCAAATCTTATGATATAATCAAAATGTGGAATTTTATTTTACAATATTGTTTTACACTTGTTGGTTCTTGAAAACAACCTTTTCGGTCCTTAAAACGCTTAAAAATCACTTAAAACGAACTTCGGGGACTAAATCTGTCAATTTACAAAAGTTCAAAAGTCTGGTAGCCACCCCATCGCGCCACGCGATGGGGATGACCTCCCTTGGTCGCGTATCGCGACCCCCCCTGCAGACCTGCTACGGGTGTTTGTTGTTTTGTGTTTTGTTTGATCCATTTTTCATGCAAATACTTGATATTAACACCCATATTTGACTACCATCCTTCCCCTATATATACACCACCATTCTAACCCATTATTCCCTGCTACGACTCCAATTTCTCTCTCAAACAATCAAATATTAAAGGTTATTTTCTTAAGTGTTCTTGAGTGTTTGACTTCCAAAAGTCAAACTGAGTTTAATCTTTCTTTCTAATTTGTTCATCGAACCTTACTAATACTTGTTTATGGTGGCACAACATATATATTATATAATACCCCTTGTTATCTTTGGTAGTTTCTTCTCCTGCTCCGATCGGTGAGGTTTCGGACCTCGTAAGGCAAGGCTTCATGGAGAACTTTGTGTTCTTGATATATATACATACTTATATAACTTGTTTATACATACTAACCATGCTTAACTTCTGCTCATTTTAGTTTATTTACAAGTTCCGTGGTTATGGGTTTGAGGGTCTATGCTTCGGTTTAATCGTAAATAACTCTAAACCGTAAACCGAACTTTGCTTACTAGTTTTAGTTAAGTACTTGTTTTAAACATGTTTAATGTTAGATCTCAGTTGATAAAACCATTTTTATGAGTTCCATGGTTATGGGTTAGTAGATTCTAAACTCGGTCTTAACCCGAAACTAGATCCGAACCCATAAACCGAACATTTGTTTAAAGACTTTATTGTTAACTTTTGGTTGTAAAACTTAAGTATTGTACATTATTATACAAGTTCTTAGATATTTGGGCATGTGGAAACTATCTATGAACTTATTGTGAGATGGAAACCGAACCGATCCGATTTTTACTCGCTTAAGACACACAAATGTGTTTTTAGCTACCAAGACTTGTATATTTCATTAAAAATAGTTTACAAACTGATTTTATTTATTTTCTTAAGTACTTCGAAATGTTGGATCCAACTTGATCTCATAACAAAGTTTGGACCGACAAAACCGAACACTCGCTTAACGTACGCTGTTAGTTCTAAAACAATAGATCTACATACTTGGTTAAGTCTTACTTAATTTTTATTAGTTATCTCATTACATTTAATGAAAGTTGACTTTGGGTTTGACCAATTGTCAAGACCCGAACCAACAACCCGAACACTTGTTAAAATCCGTTTTAGTATCTTTAATCCCAAGGGACTTGCATTTTGCCCACCTTATTACTTAACTTGGTTGATTATAAGAACACGAATTGGTATCAGAGCCATGACAATAAGATAGGTGGTTAGACGTAACGACCTAGAATTGTTATGCTTAGGGTCCTATACGTGTGCTTATACGTGTTTACTCTATAATTGATTGTTTATATTGTTGATAAACTTGTTTAAAATTTACCCATATCCTAAATGTTCACATACACACACTTTCATAGTATTTCCAAGGTATCCTTACCTTAAAACGCAAAAGTAGATTTTCATTGTCTTTTATGGATTACAAGATTAACTTGGATCCCGTTGTTTCAAATCTCTTAAAGGTTGCATTTATATCGGGTTTGTAGCTATCATAGTAAACGAGACATTATAAAACGACCATTTGACAAAAAGATTCCAAGAATCAAAGGTGATTTACTTACCTGGGATGGTTGGATTATAGTGCTCGTTTTCTAGGCCACAAATCGCGTTATACATGTCAATACTTTAAGTAGTTGAATGCGAGCGTTCCGGTCGCCATCCTAATTTTTCAGTGTCAAAATAATAGAACTACGGTGGTTTGTGGACTAGTGTTTTGACATGACGTTGTATTACGATTTATTGTGTTATTATCGTTATTTGAGTCGAAAACATGAAAAAGTTACGATGGTTCGTACACATGTTTAGACTCCAATATGTTGTTTTATAAAAAAAACTTTTTAGTGTTATCATGGTGGTTCATGTACGATTTTCCGACTCTATAAATCTCAAAATCTCAAATTTTCAAGCTTTAACCTCTCAAAAATCATTTACATTTTGTTTTCGGTTTGTTGTTTATATACAAAAGCTTTATATTTTATCTAACACTAACATCTTCTCGTTACTAAATCTAGGATTCACAATCAAGAAAACATAAACTTCATCTGATTTTATTTTGATACACCTTCATATTCATTTCTTTCTACCCAAAACTTATTCCGTTTTCTTTATAATCTTTTAGCATGCCTCCACTAAAACCGCGCAAGAACACCAACCGACGTATGACAGCGTTTATCGACAAGCAAATGGCTGTTGTGATCCCCGAACTTGTAACCCAAATCCAAGCTAACCATCCCGCACCCGTTGTTGAACCCGTTGAACCCAAACCCGCATCTTACTTGTATAAGCAATTTACTAGTGCCAACCCGTTCGAGTTCCTTGGAACCAACTGTGAGAATACCTTGTTGCAATGGTTCGAATCGATCGATAGTCTGTTTCGTCATAGCAAATGCCCCAAAACGAAAAGGACAAATTTTGCTTCAAGCATGTTCAGAAAAACCGCTCTAACATGATGGGGTAGTGTTATGCACCTCCAAGGTTCGGATACGGCTATAGGTCTTCCATGGGCCGATCTCAAGGCGCTTATGATGAAGAAATTCTGTGCCAAACACGAATTCCAAAAGCTTGAGGAAGAATTTTGGAACCTCAAGCAAGAAAGTGGTGATAATGCCGCTTATTCACTCTGTTTTCACGAGTTGAGCATTCTTGTCCCTCACTTGGTTACCCTGACTGAGCGCAAGCTTGACAAATACAGTGGGGGCTTATTGATGCAAATCTGGGACTCTATTATTAGTAGCAAACCCTTGAATCTTGAGGATGTCATCACTTTAGCCGGTGCGCTATCGGAAAATCACGTGAAGGCGGGTACTCTAACCCTCAAGAAACCGAGTGAGAAAGCCAAGCTCGAGCCCGTATCGCAAGCCAAGTTTGAACCTGCACCACAAGCCATTAACTACTCTAACTCATCCCGTCACAACAACAACTAAAACAACAAAATAACAACAACAACAACAACAACAACAACAAGAAACCCAAAACCAACTACCGAAACTATGCCTTCACTCAACCTCAACCACAACAACAAACCCAAGCTCCACCCCAAAACCGAGGACCCTATACCGGTACCCCGCCCCGCTATGAAACACTTGCCAACTCCACCACCCACCAAACATGCCTTGTCGCCATTGTACCATTTGTAACCGACTTGGTCATCTCAACACCACTTGCCGATCCGCCCAACAAACCCAACCTAACCAGCCAAACCAACCAAGAACCTTTCCCCAAAACTCCCAAAACTGATATGTACCATACCCACCAAACCAAATCCAACAACCCCGAGCTTGCTTTAATTGTGGTGATCCTAACCATTTCCGCAACAATTATCCCCGATTAACCTTCGCCAACCAAGCTCAAACCGTGACCGTTCCCTACTACCAAACCCAAGCTTACCAAGTCCAAACCTACCAACCCCAAATTCCCCAACTCAATGCACCACTCATCCAAGCAATCCAAGCACCACCTTCACCTCCACAACAAGCACCTCAAGTCAACCATGGCAACCAAGGGCGAGCTTTTATGATGAATGCAAATCAAGCTCAAGTGGCAAACGATGTCGTGAACGGTATGTTTTTGGTGAACCATCATTTGGCTTCTATCTTATTTGATACTGGCGCCGATAGAAGTTTCATTTCTTTGAAATTTGAGTCGAAATTTGCATTGCCTCGAACTAAGCTTTCCCGGCCGTTTTCCGTTGAAGTCGCCAATGGCAATTCTATTACCATCAACTCTGTCATCCGCGATTGTACTCTCATCCTTGCTAATCATAAATCATCCATCGATCTTATCCCAATGCAAATGGGAAGTTTCGATGTCATACTAGGCATGTATTGGTTATATTTGCACCGTGCCGAAGTTGTTTGCTTCGATAAATTCATTCGCATTCCACTCGTCAACGGAAAAATTCTTAAATTATTTTGAAATGCTACTTCTAGAAGATTTAATCTCATGTCGTGCTCCCAATCGCAAACATACTTACGCCAAAAGTACGTTCCTTTTCTAGCTCTCTCGGTGACAAAAGACAAAAAGGAAAAGAAAATCCAAGATATTTCCATTGTTCGTGATTTCCCCGATGTCTTTCCCGACGATGTCACTGGTCTTCCACCCGTTTTTCCAATTCAATTCCGGGTCGATCTTGTGCCCAGCGCTATGCCCGTGGCCAAGCCTCCTTATCGTTTAGTCCCGTCGGAAATGCAAGAATGATCAAACCAACTCGAAGAACTTTCCGATAAAGATTTCATTCGTCCAAGCTCTTCTCCTTGGGGCGCTTCCGTCCTATTCGTGAAAAAGAAAGATGGTTCGTTTCGTATTTGCATCAATTACCGAGAACTTAACAAACTCACCATCAAAAATCTATATTCCTTGCCACGTATCGACGACCTATTCGACTAACTTAAAGGCGCAACTTGTTTCTCCAAAATCGATCTTCGATCGGGTTATCATCAATTGCTTGTTCGCGAAGAAGACATTCCTAAAACCGCTTTCCGTACTCGATATGGAGATTTCAGATTTTTGGTTATGCCCTCTGGGTTAACAAATGCACCCGCGGTATTTATGGATCTCATGAACCGCGTTTGCAAGCCATTCCTTGATAAATTCGTTATTGTCTTTATTGATGACATCCTTATCTTCTCTAAATCCAAAGCCGAACATGAACATCATTTGTGTTCCATTCTCGAGCTCCTTTGAAACGAACAACTTTATGCCAAGTTCTCCAAATGCGAATTTTGGCTCGAGGAAGTTCAATTTTAAGGACATATCGTAAACGACAAAGGTATTCATGTTGATCCCGCTAAAATTGAGGCCGTTAAGGATAGGAAAACTCCAACGACTCCCACGGAAATTTCATCCTTCCTTGGTTTGGCCGGATCTTAACGGCGTTTCATTAGAAACTTTTCTAAGATTTCCTTTCCTCTTACCTCCTTCACTCATAAAGGGAAACCATTCGATTGGGGTTCGAAGCAAGAGAAAGCCTTTTGTACTCTCAAGGACATGCTTTGCAATACTCCAGTTCTAACCCTTCCCGATAGAAACGACGATTTTGTTGTATTTTGCGATGCCTCTCATCAAGGTCTTGGTTGTGCCATCATGCAACGAGGCCAAGTCATCGCTTACGCATAACTATACGACACACGATCTCGAACTTGGTGCCGTCATTTTCGCTCTCAAAATCTGGAGACATTACCTTTATGGTATGAAATTGTGGTTTTTACCGATCATAAAAGCCTTCGACATAATTTTGACCAAAGAGATCTCAACATGAGACAACAACGATGGGCCGAATTACTTAGTGATTACGATTGCGAGATTCGCTACCATCCCGGTAAAGTGAATGTTGTCGCCGACGCCCATAGTCGAAAGGTTAATGTTAAATATGTTCTGCTCTTAAGCGTTGTTGTTCAAACCGATCTTCAAATCCGTATCTTTCAAGCTCAACGTGCCTCCGTTAAAGAAGGTAACATGTACGATGAAATGTCATGTGGTGCCGAACTTCAACTCGAAACCAAACCCGATGGTCTTTTTTATTTTCTCAATCGTTTGTGGGTTCCAAATTGCGATGACCTTCATACTTGCATACTCGACGAAGCTCACAAATCGTGGTATTCAGTTCATCCCGGTGCGGATAAGATGTATTTCGATCTTTGTGCTACCTTTTGGTGGCCAAGTATGAAAAAGAACGTAGCGTTGTTTGTATCTAAATGTCTTACTAGCTCAAAAGTCAAAGCCGAACATCAAAGACCATTTGGTCTACTCGAGCAACCACTGATTCCCGTTTGGAAATGGGAAGACGTTGTTATGGACTTTATCACTAAATTACCCAATACCCCAAAAGGCAACAATAGTATTTAGGTGATCATTGATCGTTTAACCAAATATGCTCATTTCATTCCGATCCGCGAGAAGTATTCTGTCGAGCAGCTTACTAAAATCTGTGTTCAAGAAATTGTGTGCCGACACGGTTTACCATTGACTATCATTTCTGAATGTGATGCTCGTTTTACCTCTCATTTTTGTCGATCTCTTCAAGAAGCCTTGGGAACTCGTCTCGATCTTAGCACCGCTTATCATCCTCAAACGGACGGTCAATCCGAACGTACAATATAAACCCTCGAGGATACGCTACGAGCGTGTGTTCTTGATTTCAGTGGGAATTGGGATTCTCACATTCCGTTCATCGAGTTATCATATAACAATAGCTACCATTATAGCATTGATATGGCTCATTTTCAAGCTCTATACGGTCGTAAATGTCATTCTCTGATTAGTTGGAATGAAATCGGTGAAGCTCAAATCACGGGACCCGAAATGGTCCAAGAAGCTACCGACGTCATTGATCAAATCCGTAAGAACCTCCTAGCCGCTAGAAGTCGTCAAAAGAGTTTCGCCGACAAACGGCAAAAACCAATCGAATTTAATGTTGACGACCTTGTCATTCTAAAAGTATCTCCTTGGAAGGGGTAGTCCGTTTTGTAAAAAGGGTAATCTAGCTCCTCATTTTGTTGGTCCCTTTAAAATTCTTGAACGTGTTGGGAAGGTAGCTTATCCACTCGAATTACCGCAAGAACTTGTCGGTGTTCATCCGACACTTCATGTTTCGAATCTTAAAAAGTGCTTAGCCAAGGGTAATCTCCATATACCTCTCGTCGAAGTACATGTCGATGAGTCAATGATTATGGTTGAAAGACCCGTTGAGATCATGGATCGCAACGAGAGGAAAACCAAGCGTAGTCGTATTCGGTTAGTCAAAGTTCGATGGGAATCACGGGGAGGCTCGGAATTTACTTGGGAACGAGAAGACGCAATGAAATAGAAGTATCCAAATTTTTTTGCATCATCGTCTTCGTCTTAATTTCGGGATGAAATTTCCTAAAGTAGTAGATACTGTGACATTCGTCAATTTCGGTCTCGATTCGTAATCGTTTGTAAACTTTTATTATGTAAACCGACCCGTTTTGTAAACCGAAGCTTATGATATAATCAAAATATGGAATTTTATGTTACAATATTGTTTTACACTTGTTGGGTCTTGAAAACATCCTTTTCGGTCCTTAAAACGCTTAAAAATCAGTTAAAACGAACTTCGGGAACTAAATCTGTCAATTTACAAAAGTTGGAAAGTCTGGTACCACCCCATCGCACCACGCGATTGGGGATGACCTCCCTTGGTCGCGTACCGCGAACCCCCCTGCAGACCTGCTACAGGTTTTTGTTGTTTTGTGTTTTGTTTGATCCATTTTTCATGCAAATACTAGATATTAACACCCATATTTGACTACCATCCTTCCACTATATATACACCACCATTCTCATCCATTATTCCTTGATACGACTCCGATTTCTCTCTCAAATAATCAAAGATTCAAGGTTATTTTCTTAAGTGTTCTTGTGTGTTTGACTTAAAAAAGTCAAACTGAGTTTAATCTTTGTTTCTTATTTGTTCATCTAACCTTACTAATACTTGTTTATGGTGGCACAACATATATATTATATAATACCCCTTGTTACCTTTGGTAGTTGCTTCTCCGGCTCCGGTCAGTGAGGTTTCGGACCTCGTAAGGCAAGGCTTCATGGAGAACTTTGTGTTATTGATATACATACATATTTATATAACTTGTTTATACATACTAATCATGCTTAAATTCTGCTCATTTTAGTTTATTTACAAGTTCCATGGTTATGGGTTTAAGGGTCTATGCTTCGGTTTAACCGTAAATTGCTCTAAACCGTAAACCGAACTTTGCTTACTAGTTTTAGTTAAGTACTTGTTTTAAACATGTTTAATGTTAGATCTCAGTTTATAAAACCATATTTATGAGTTCCATGGTTATGGGTTAGTAGATTCTAAACTCGGTCTTAACCCGAAACTAGATCCGAACCCGTAAACTGAACATTTGTTTAAAGACTTTATTGTTAACTTTTGGTTGTAAAACATAAGTATTTTCATTTGTAAATTATTATACAAGTTCTTAGATATTTGGGCATGTGGAAACCATCTATGAACTTATTGTGAGATGGAAACCGAACCGATCCGATTTTTACTCGCCTAGGACACACAAATGTGTTTTTAGCTACCAAGACTTGTATATTTCTTTAAAAATAGTTTACTAACATATTTTATTTATTTTCTTAAGTACCTGGAGATGTTGGATCCAACTTGATCTCATAACAAAGTTTGGACCGACAAAACCAAACACTAGCTTAAAGTACGTTGTTAGTTCTAAAACAATAGATCTACATACTTGGTTAAGTCTTATCTAATTTTTATGAGTTATCTCATAACATTTAATATTTTGGAAAGTTGACTTTGGGTTTGACCAATTGTCAAGACCCGAACCAACAACCCGAACACTCGTTAAAACCCGTTTTAGTATCTTTAATCCCAAGGGACTTGCATTCTTGCATTTTAATCACCTTATTACTTAACATTGGTTGATTAAATATTAAGGTTAGATACTTTAACCCGGTTTCGAGTAAACTTACATTTTAAAGGATTATTATTATAAATTCTTAAATAGTTACATTTTAAACCTTGAACTTTAATTGTGTACTTTCCTCAACATTTATTTTACCAAAAGATTTTCAAGACAACCTTTCTAAACCCGAAACTTCTTTCCTTTTAGGCTTTATTCGTTAAACCCGTCGTTCCGGCAAATCTTCAAATTATCATCTTTCAACTTATTACTTGAACGTGAGTACTTTCATACCCCGTTTTCTATCTTTTATTTTTGGGGTGACATTTCATCTTATCTAAACTAAATTTTTTGTACTTGGGTCTTAAACCACAAACGTTATTGTATACTTTACTTAAATACTTGCTCGATTTGGTGTTCTATGATTATATGCCTATGTGTTTATCGCTTTTGGTTGGTTGATCTATAAATCCTAGACTACTTGGCATCCCCCTGTAGCAAGGTGTCGTTAACGTAATGCAATTAACGATAACTATTAATTCCTAGACTATTTGGCATCCCCTTATAGTTAGGTGTCGCTAACGTAATTCTATTAGCGATTTTTTCCAAATTATTGCTTTTATTTGTTGTTACGTATATGAGTTTTGTGGCTTTTCCTTACTATATATTATATGATCAAACTTATGAATTGCTCACCAACCTTTGTGTTGATAAACTTTATTTTATGAAATGTGTTATAGGTTTACATCTTGGTTGATTATGGAGTTGGAGAAAACGTCATCAAGTCCTTTAGGATATTAGCAAAAATGAACAATATTTATTTGCTATATTTTTTGATGTAATCTTATGAACTAGTTTGTTATGTGACATTTTCGATGATGTGGAATGAAATAAGTTTGTTAAATATTGTCGCTTTAATTAGTGTCATGTGCTTATTGGCAATCGTTACACCCCGGCATGTTCCGCCTTTGGTCAGGGTGTGACAGTTTACTTGATATACATATGTACCTATTCTTATTTTTTGTTACAAGTATTATTACACATAACAAACAAGTTTCACCACCTTGGTCAATTTGTTACATTTCCGAAGAAGCTTGTCTCCTATCTTTTTCTTCTTCTTTTCTTCCATCGATATCTTCTTCCTAAGGTCATTAGTCTCATGCAAGGCTCAGTCCAGGTGCTCTTCATGTGATTGAGGGATCTCATTGGTGTATCCGTACCTTGGAGGTGGGTCGCGATAACCCATCATCACTATGTCATAATGGTTCTTCGGATCTGGATACGGAGATGCTGTCACATCAGAGGAGTAATGGAAAAGGCTTCAGCCGCTTCATTTTGTTCTCGAATTTCATTGGCTTGCTCTTCTTCCGTTGGGATCGTGCCTTGAAAGGTGGAAAACTTGATGACGATTTGAGTTCCTTGAGATATTGCATATACGGATCTACAGAGCCATAACTCAAATTTTGGTGAGGGATTGGGTCCTCAATCGGTGTTGTTACTTCATTGGGATTCTCCGGGTACTCTTCCTCAGGATCTTCTTCCGATTCTTCTTCCGGATCCCCTTCTTCCTCAGGTTCCTCTTCCTCCATTAGTTGGGCAGTCTCCTTCACTATTGAGGGCATGCGGAAACTTTCGTAGGGCATTATCACTCTCATTTTGGGCTTGCGGGATGGTCCTTTTTTGTTGAGACGTGAATCAACAGAATCAGCAGCAGAGGTTCCGGTATGCCATATTCGTTGGTCCGAATGGCATTGCATCCAATCTGATGAGTCGGACAAAGGTTCCTCCTTGATTGGTCGGTTGGAGAGGAAAGCATATGATGGGTGAGGATTTGGTGGTAGGTATGTTGAAACACCAGATGGGTAGTATGGCGGAATCTCGGATGGTTGATATGTTGGAATCTCGGAAGGGTGACACGTCGGAACTTCGGATGGGTAGTACATGTGTTTGCTTGACGGGTAGTATCTTGAATTTCTTGGAGGATCACTTCTTGGCATTGGCGGACTATCAGGTAAGTTGATTGGGCAGTGATCTATTCCAGGGAAACATATCGGCTTGGTTCGGTCGATATACTGGTCTTGGTCGAAGAATGCCTCATAGTAGTCCTCGCTCATGTTATCTCTAGGTATGGGTTCGGCAATTCCAGCCTCCTTTGCTTTTCGTACATAGCTATCCATCATCTTCTTGAATGACATCTAATATGTTGGGTGGTTTAGAGTGAGGAGGGAAAAGAAAAGGTTACTAGCCTATCTTATCCTTATTTCAAATAAAACAAGCAATAAAATATTTTTCTATACTTGGATCGAAGATTAGGTATTATCTTGTAATACCTAATTCGCTAATATCGATAGCTCTGATACCAACCTGTCACACCCCCATCTAAGGCATGGGCGTATGACCAACAGTTGGTACCCAACATTTGTAAATAAATCAGGGTTACGTGTTTAAAGAGGAAGTCTTGAAAACATGTGGATTCAAAATATGATATTTACATTATACAAAATACGGAACAAAAGTTTCCGCTTAAGATTACTTGTTTTAATTTACAAAACCACCATTCATTAATATTTAAGTTTAACAAAAATATCAAAGCTATCGGACATCTTGAGCATTTCGTTCTTCAAGTCCTAATCTTGGTTACCCTGCAAAATGTTAGAAAATACGTCAGCAACGAATGCTGGTGAATATGCTGACGTAAGTCTCGGCCCATCATGGCTTAGAAATTATTAAGTTAAAATAAAACAATTATAAACTTCGTCTCTACACTAAATACCCCTGCAAACACCGCATTGTTCGACTTAGTTATATCAATACAAACGGGAATCGATTAGGGTTACAAAAATGGAATGTTTTGTCAGGTCGTATTCAAAGGGTAGTCGTCAATATCAATGTCATGAATAATATGTCTACGTTCTTCGCTTTTTAAGCATGCGCTATTAATTCCTTATATAGGCATACCTGACAGCTGTCATTCCTTCTAGAAACCCTAATTAATGATACATATTCAGTAAATCCTATTACAAAATGTTCTAAGTGTAAAATAGTTCTTCGGGTCGGCTTTGGAGCCTTTGTCTTCTTCGAGTAGACCTGGTAACCAAAGTGTGCTGGGGAACAGTTCTCTTGGTAGACTTTACTTAGAATATTTCCCATAGAAAATATTCACCTAGCAGACTTCAATCTTCTTGACCATAGCAAACTTTGCTCGATATGGTCTTACGAGCAAACTGTTCTTCATGGATCCCTTCAACTTTTTGTTAATGAATAACTTATCAAGCAAACAGAAAGTGTGCTGGTAACACTATTTGACTTGTGCTGGAAGCACTGTAGCTTGCTAGGAGTTGAACCTTGCTAGAGAAAGTCCATAGAATATTTCTTGATCAACTTTTCTATAAGCATACTCGGACCACTGTTTATTAATGAATAACCTTGCTAGATCTCCCAAATACTTGGCTTCAAAAGCTTGGTTAGCCAAGAGCTTACTCAGAAGAAAACCTTGCTTGGCTTTGAAGAACAACCTTGCTAGACATAGTGAACCCTGCTCGGATTTGACACTAAAGAAGACTTCAAGAAGAAAACATTGTCCGGAAGGCAAAATACCTTGCTAGGCTTAAGTAAAAGCTTGCTCAGATGTCCAAGCGTGCCTGATGTCCATACTTAGCTATTTTCAGGGAGGTTGAGAAGATTCGAATCTTCCTTAATTCATTTTCTCATCCCAATACAATCTAGGAGGAGATTGTTGGGATGAGAAAAGTGCTAAAAGAATATTGGAAAATTCTCAACCTCTCAAGAAACTGCTAAGTATGGATACCGAGCAAGCTCAGACCTTCCAGTAAGCTTTCACTTACCATAGCAAGGTATTTTGACTTCCGAGCAAGGTTATCTTATTGAAGTCCTCTTAAGTGTCAATCCCAGCAGGATTCACTTTGTCTAGCAAGGTTGTTCTACAAGCCAAGCAAGGTTTGTTTCCTAGCAAACTCTTGGCTAAACCAAGCTAAAGAAACCAAATACTTTGGAAGATCTAGCAAGTTCTATTATTAATAAACAGTAGTCCCAGCAAGCTTGAAGAAAGTTGACAAGGAAATATCTTAAGGACTAATTCTGGCAAGGTTCAACTCCAAGCAAGTTACAGTGCTACCAACAAAGTCTACAGTGTTGCCAACACACTTTGGTTAGTTCAATAAGTTATTTATTAACAAAGAGTTGAAGGGATTTATTAAGAACAAGTTTGCTCGTAGGATCATATCGAGCAAAGTTTTTTATGGTCAATAGGATTGAAGTCTGTTACGTGAATATTTTCTAAGGAAAATGGCCTTTGACTTGTCAAACCCAAATCTTTCATTAGGTCCTGATAGAATGGATCTACCAGTAATATTATATAACCTCTTACTTCTCAAGGACAACATTGGTGCTTACCACTTCAAGTCCATATCTTCAAGATCATCTGCATCAATCTGTTCTAAGTCATCTTGAACATTGTTAGTGTGAACCATATTCTTTGCTACAAAAGCATTATATGAGTTTGTAAACATTGTGAACAATGCTTGGTACTCATTTCCTTTATTTCCTTGATTTCCACTTCCAACACCAAAAGGTACATGTCCACTTTCCATTGAGGCAGAGTCATCATCAATAAGCTGAACATTAAACCTTGACTGGCTACCTTGATTGCTTGAGCGCCCAGCTACAAATCCTTCTGGGGTTTCACCACCATGCTCACTAGGTTCTTCAATAATAGGGATCTGCTGTTGATTCTTGGTTGACAGATTCCCCATTGGAGCAATAAGAGCATTTGATACTTGGAAGCAAGGTTTGTCTTCCCTGATCATTTCATTCTCTATCATATCAATTTTAGCAACTTGAAGAAAGCAAATCACATCATCTAGTTTCAATGTGTCATAATTTGGTTTCTGCCTTATGAACTTGCTTGAAGTATACCATTCTTTTAACAATGATGAAAAAAGCTTCGTATTCAAATCAGAAGTAAACAAAACATAATCAGTTGTTCTTATCTCATTCACAATAGCCAAAAATCTCTCTAGTACTGACTTCAGCCTCTCACCATCTTTGTATTTGAAACGATCAAGTTGCTGTTTGAGTATTTCCTTTTTGATATTTTTCAATTCAGTGTCGCCTTCAAACATTTCAAGTATAGCATCGTACATTGCCTTTGCTGTCTGATGGTGAGCAACTTTAGTGAGGATTTCCCAAGATAAACCAAGTTTCAACATGGCCAACGCTTTATCATCACCTTCTTCATTCATGCTTTAACAGTATTATTACTGTTAGTTCTTTCAGTAGGTGCCGTGTAAGATCCCTTTTTGATAGAGGTCCACATCTCAGCATCATTACAACAAACAGCAGCCTCAAAGAGTACCTTCCACTTAATGAAATTCTCCTGTCCATACAACCTAGGTATCTTGTTAGTAGAGACTTCCTGCTCCTCATAAGCAGACATATTTTGGTAAATTTTTTTAGAAGATTTAATGACAAAATTGAAAAACTTAAACAAAATCTTAGAATTCTTATGAAAAACAATCAGATCTGTGGATGAAGTCCTCAGATCTGATGTATCTAGTCAAGTTAGAGCAAGATCTAAAATAAAAATTCAAACTTTAATATAAAAGAGAGACAGAAAACACCAAAGTTTGTAGATCGGAAGAAAAACAGAGTTGCTGACGTCACGTATCAATGTAACAGTGCTTCAGCTGATGTCCCTCTTCATCTTCAAATCTTCAAATCTTCAACAACAAGCAATGATTCTTACCCAAATAGCAAGACACAAGCTCTGATACCACTTATCGGTAATCCACAATAACAATCAATTCACCACTATCGTAACCCACACATTGAGGTGTTGACAAGATAGGTAAACGACTTGCTATTTTAAGGTAAGAAAGATATAATGTTAATGGCGGAATCACTAACACTATATGTATTGCTTGAAAATTCAAAAGTAAACAAAACACAGACTGTTACTCAAAAGATTTCCATTTATAGTAATATCAATACAAATGTGAATCGATTAGGGTTACAGAAATGGAATGTTTTGTCAGGTCGTATACAAAGGGTGGCCATCAATATCAATGTCGCGAATAATATGTCTACATCCGTCGCTTTTTAAGCATGCCCTAATTATTCCTTATATAGGCCTACCTGATAGCTGTCATTCCTTCTAGAAACCCTAATTAATTATACATATTCAGTAAATCCTATTTCAAAATGTTCTAAGTGTAAAACAGGTCTTCGGGTAGGCTTTGGAGCCTTTGTTTTCTTCAAGTAGACCAGGTAACAAAAGTGTGCTGGGGAACAATTCTCTGGGTAGACTTTTCTTAGAAAATTTTCGTTAGAAAATATTCACCTAGCAGACTTCAATCTTCTTAACCGTATCAAACTTTGCTTGATATGGTCTTACGAGCAAACTATTCTTCATGGATCCCTTCAACTTTTTGTTAATGAATAACTTATAAAGCAAACAGAAAGTGTGCTGGTAACACTGTTTGACTTGTGCTGGTTTTCCGTATTCACTCATACGCGCGTAAACCATACACGACCTATTTTGTAGGGATGTCAACACCATCATCATCATCCAACCCTGTGTCCCACGCCCCAGGAAAGGAACCGCAGATTCACAAACCATCAACACCTCGAGCAGCCCCCGCACCGAAGAGACACTACCCATCTGGAGTCGCTTACGAGTGCAACGGTAATTGGAATAGGTACCCAAGTTTGACTGAGCAGTATGTTCATCGTGAGGAAGTTCCCCCACTACCCATCCCTAGCTATCCTATGTCTTACAACACCCTACCACCCCTAACCCTTTCGATGGAGCACATTTTTGCAGCTTTTGCCTCCTATTTGGACCGTGAAGTCAACAGCATGCACTCAACGAGAGCGCAGGTTACTGGGTTGCTAGGGGATGGAGCAGAGGCAAGGAAGATACTTTCCTACCTGACTTACGCAATGAAGGAAAGTCAAGATGCTCATGTCCATCTAATGAGGCTAGTACTCAATATGCAATCAGAGATTTTAGACTTGAAGGAAGAAGTTAGATATGCAAGAGTTCATGCAGCGGTAGCTCTAGCTCGTTGCGCAACACTAGAGGCACAAATTGCTCCGAACGCAACAGAACCGGAGGAGGATCCTGAGGAAGAACCTGAAGAAGACCCATAGGAAGAGCTGGTTGAGGAGGAGGTACACTCGGTCGTGTCCTCAGACGATGACATCTCAGGATAATAACACCTAGATATAGGGGTTGTCTCCATCCAACTTATATTTTCTATGATTTTAAGGATTGATTTTAAATACTTTGTGGCGGATACAATGGTTTTAATAAAAATTTATTATTTGGATTATTATATGGCTGTGATGCGATGTTTTATTTTCTTTTCTTTTCTTTCTTTCCTACCCTTCTTCTACATGTATAGTGTATTGTATATGAAACTGAACGTTCATGTCTAACATTGTATGTTATGATTTAAGGAGATGTATGGAAGAAACACTGGGTGTGGTCGCGATAACATCAACTTGACCGCAGCAGAACTCCAAGCCTTACTGAACGACCATGCGGTGGCAACTCTGGCTGCTATTGTTCAAATCAAGCCCGAGGCCAAGACAGAGTCTATACCTTCAAGAATTTCCTGGATTTTAAACCCAACTCGTTTAAAGGCACTGACGGAGCCATAGGGTTCCTGCACTGGGCAGAGAAAGCGGAGTTAGCCTTCAAAATGTGCAACTGTCCACCAGCCAGCAGGGTCAAGTTTGCTGCTGGAACGCTGCAAGATTCAGCCATCACCTGGTGGAATTCCAATGTGCAGATACTCGGATTAGAGTTGGCGAATTCCATGAACTGGGAAGAATTTAAAAACATGATGAAGGAAGAGTATTGTCCTAGAAAGGAGATCTCGAAGCTAGAGTATGAATTTTGGGCTTTGAAGATGGTGGGCTCCGAAATTGAAGCCTACACCACCCGTTCTCACGAGCTGGCGGTGATGTGCCCGCAGATGATAGAGCCGCCGAGAAAAAGAATTGAGATGTACATCGATGGTTTAGTGCCCCAGATTCAGGGTATGGTTACGTCTTCCAAATCGACCACTATGCAGCAAACGATTCGAATAGCCCACAAGCTGACGAATCAAGCAGTGGCTCAAGGTGCATTACCCCCTAGAGGTTCCACCTCCAAAACCCTTGACAACTCGGGTAACGACAACAACAACAACTCTCGGAATGGAAAAAGGAAGTTTGACAATGTGAGATCCTCATCATCGAACCATCCATAGCAACAACACCACCGTTAACCCGAACCCACTCGAAACTTCAATAATCAGGGTTCCAACAACAACGCCGGTGGCAGACAGGGTTCGAGTAACTATGCTGGGAAGTACCCAAAGTGCAACAAGTGTAACTACCCCCACTCTGGCCCATGTGATCGTATCAAATGTCAGTGGTGCGGTAAGTTGGGTAATCAGGCCAAGGACTGTAAAGGAGAACTCACGGGTAAGGGCGTTCCTAAACAGTCTGCAACTACAAAAGGGTGCTTTGAGTGTGGCCAGGAGGGTCATTTCAGGCAGGACTGCCTAAACCTGAAGCAAAACGAGGGCAACGGAGGCAACAACAACAACGGAAAGGTACTAAGGGTAGATCCTTTGCGATACGAACGTGATTACCGGTAAGTTTCCTGTAAACGACTGTTTTGCTTCTATTTTGTTTGACACTGGAGCTAATAGGATTTTTGTGTCGAAATCCTTTTGTAATATGTTAGACTTAACCCCGACACCGTTGGATGCTAAGTTTCCTGTTGAATTAGCTGATGGTAAGTCTATAGAAACAACACATGTACTAGCGGGATGTAAGTTGAAACTGTTGGGTCATACCTTCGATATCGACCTCATACCCTTTACACTTGGTAGTTTCGACGTTGTTGTCGGCATGGACTGGCAATCTAAGAATAGAGCTGAGATTATATGCCATGACAAGATAGTTCATATCACTACTCCTTCCAGCGAAATCATCTCAATACAGGGAGAGAAAAACGGCATGACTACTAGCATCATCACACTCATGAAGGCGCAGAAATATTTACGAAAGGGTCATTCGGCGATTTTAGCTCAAGTTAATTAGAAACCCACGGAGGAGAAGCGGATCGAAGACATACCGATTGTGAGAGATTTTCTCGAAGTCTTCATTAAATATTTGCCAGGACAATTCGAGTTCCAAGTCGACTTAACCACCGGTGCTACCCCCATAGCACGAGCCTCATACCGGCTCGCACCGGTAGAGATTCAGGAATTGTCCACTCAATTACAAGACTTATTGGATAAAGGTTTCATCTGACCCAGCTCATCACCATGTGGAGCCCCTTTCCTATTTGTTCAAAAGAAAGACGGGACCTTCCGCATGTGCATCGACTACCCGGAGGTGAACAAGGTGACGGTCAAGAACCATTATCCCCTACCCAGAATTGATGATCTATTCGACCAGCTTCAAGGATCAAGTTACTAATCGAAGATCGATCTAAGATATGGTTACCACCAATTAAGGGTGCGCAAATAAGACATTTCAAAGACGGTATTCAGAACTCGGTACGGTCACTATGAGTTCTCAGTTATGCCCTTCGGCTTAACCAATGCACTAGCCGTATTCATGGACCTTATGAATAGAGTATACAAGGTGTATCTCGATAAATTTATTATTGTTTTTATTGATGATATCCTCTTCTACTCAAGAGCAAGACCGACCACGAAGAACACCTAAGTTTAATCCTGGAACTACTAAAGAAGGAACAATTGTACGCCAATCTTTCTAAATGTGAATTTTGGCTTTGCGAGGTTCACTTATTAGGGCATGTGATCAATGAGAGCGGTATCCATGTTGATCCAGGAAAGGTAGAGGCCATCAAAAACTGGGAAGTACCTAAGACTCCGACTGAGGTGCGGAAATTCCTAGGACTGGCTAGCTACTACCGACGTTTCATCGAGGGATTTTTAAAAATTGATCAACCCCTTACCGCACTGACACACAAGGGTACTAAATACAATTGGGGTGACGCACAGGAATCTGACTTCCAACTTTTGAAAACAAAGCTCTGTACCGCGCCTATCCTAGACTTACCCGAGGGAACATATAATTTTACAGTACATTGTGACGCCTCGATACAGGGTCTCGGCTGCATGCTAATGCAACTTGAGAAGGTTATAGCCTATGTCTCTTGAAAACTACGGGTACACGAGAAGAACTATACGACCCATGACTTGGAACTCGGAGCTGTGGTGTTTACCCTTAAGATATGGAGACATTACTTGTACGATACCAAGTTTACCATTTACACAGACCACAAGAGTGTCCAACACATCTACGATCAAAAGGAATTGAACATGCGACAACGTCGTTGGGTCGAGCTACTTAAGGATTATGATTGTGCCATAAAATACCACCCTGGCAGGGCTAATGTAGTGGCCGATGCTCTCAGCAAAAAGGAAACCGTTAAGCCTAGACGGGTGCGAGCATTACAACTCACGATTCATGCCAACTTGCCTGATCATATTTGTGATGCTCAACTCAAAGCTTTGAAAGACGATAACCTCCCGTCAGAAATCATGCGAGGCATGGATAAGCAACTTGAAACCAAATCAGACGGGGTCTGATATTTCGAAAACCGGATTTGGTCCCTCGATACGGAGACTTGAGAAATCTGGTGATGGATGAGGCACACAAGTCCCGATATTCCATTCACACTGGCTCAGACAAAATGTATCATGACCTAAAGTTACTTTACTGGTGGCTAAACATGAAAGCCGACATTGCCACCTACGTGAGCACATGTTTGACCTGTGCAAGAGTCAAGGTGGAATATCAGAAACCATATTGTCAGTTACAGCAACCGGAGATCCCAACGTGGAAATGGGAACACATTTCTATGGACTTCATCATGGGATTGTCCAAAACACCGACGGGATGCGACGCCATCTGGGTGATCGTTGACTGGTTGACTAAGTCTGCGCATTTCCTAGCGATCAAGGAATCAGACAAGATGGAAAGATTGACTAGCATCTACATGAAAGAAGTAGTGGCTAAACACGGAGTGCATGTCTCATTCATATCCGATCGAGATCCCCGTTTCACTCCGCACTTTTGGTAGTCACTACAGAGCGCGCTAGGCACCCGCCTCAATATGAGCACAACATACCACCCCCAAATGGATGGGAAAAGTGAACGCACCATTCAAACTTTGGAGGACATGTTGCGTGCATGAGTATTGGATTTCGGAAAGAGTTGGGAACCCCAATTTCCCCTGGTAGAGTTTTTGTACAATAACAGCTACCGTGCCAGTATTAAAGCGACGCCATTTGAAGCGTTGTATGGACGAAGGTGGCGATCGCCTCTTTGCTGGGCAGAAGTGGGTGACAGCCAAATCACCGTCCCTGAATTAGTACTTGAAACCTCAGAAAATATTGTTCAAATTCGAAATCACATGACAGCAGCACGGGATCGCTAAAAGATCTATGCCGACAAGCGCCGAAAACCTCTGGAATTCCAAGTGGATGACTAGGTTTTACTGAAAGTCTCACCTTGGAAGGGTGTAGTTCATTTCGGGAAGCGAAACAAACTCAGTCCACGATACGTTGGCCCATTCTGAATAACCTAACGTATTGGCCCGGTAGCGTTCCGATTGGGTTTACCAGCGGAGCTTAGTGGTGTATATAATGTTTTTCATGTATAAAACTTGCAGAACAATTACGCTTCTTCGACGAGACACTAGCAGTCCCTTTGGGCGAGTTGAAAGTCGATGAATAGTTACGCTTCTTCTTGGATTTGGAAACCAAAACACTCAAACACAGCAAGATTCCCATCGTTAAAGTTCGTTGGAACTCGAGACGTGGACCAGAATTCACATGGGAACACGAGGATCAAATGATGAAAAAGTATCCTCACCTTTTCGAAGGGTTGGCCAAGCACCAAAAACCGCAAAAACCGACAAACTGTTAGACAACACCGGAGGTATGAATTAAATTTCGGGACAAAATTTCTTTCTACAGGGGGATGATGTGACAAATTGAAAATTTTTTTCCTTTTTCAGACAGCCATCGCGAGGTGACACAAATTTTCGGAATGAAAATTCTTTCAACATGGGAATGATGTGATACTCGTCAATTTCAGGTTAACTCCGTTAATCCAAACTCCGTTAATTCAAACTCAAGATCACACGAACCATGTCATTCCAGTTAACGCATACCTCATTGCATTTAATTATAGTTTAAATGATACGTGACGATCATTACACAAGTGGTATTTCGGAGTTTCACCGAACCACACACGAGTCGACTCAAACCGTTGGTGAACAAACAATAATTAATATAAACAAGTACTTGGTACTAATACGTGTTATGTTTATATGTGACTTCATGTTTGCATGTATAACATTATATTACGGATATCATAGACTAGCTGTGCTAGAACTAAGTGAACTAGAAGGTTAGGGGGTAAAGTGTAACTTGATTAATTATTTAAACAAATTATTACCCAAACCCTAATCCCTTTCCCCCCTCTCCCTTGTGACGGCAGCCCCCCCTCTCTCTTTGTCGACCGAACACACACACACACACACATACATACAAGACATTTACAAGTTGTTTGAAGATCCATGGTGCTAGCTAGGTAAATTGAACACCCTATCTAATATATTCTATAGATTATTTGCATCATTAAGCATATTAATCATAAACCCTAAATGTTAAAGTTATTGATTATTGATGAGTTAGGGTTTATTGTTGTGTTTGTTGATGAACACTAGCGAATTGATGACTAGTTGTATTGTTGGTGATTGTTAATCACATGATTCTTTGAAATTGAATCTTTGAGTAAACCCTAAATGTGCATGAAAAGTGTAATTGAGAGGCATGGTTGATGGATTATGAGTCTAGAGGGTTGTATGCATAGATAATTGTTCATAGGTTAGTAGTTTGTTGAAGTTTGGTGAAAACTGATGCTGGACAGAATCATAGATGCGTGTTAAAACGGTTGTAACTTGATGTTAATTATATGTTTTGAAGTGATTATCTATACTATGATATAGTAGGTCGAGTCTAGTTTCTAAAGAATCCAAGTTTGTAATTTTTGGATGTGTGGAAGTCAGTTTTTATTTATTTACAAATTAGTTGTACAGTTCGGATTCGGGAAACTTTCTTATAGGCTGTTATGCAAATATCAATTCTCACAAACGACGATACCAATTGAGTTGATTCCACTTCTGGAAGTTAATAAATTGAGTGTGGAATCTAAACCAATTAGCCTTGCATTAACTGGATTAACCATGTAACGGAACTAGTCAAGAACCTTTTGTTACGCATGATAATGCCTGCTGTGTTGCTTTATTCTTGTGATAAAACTGTGTATGTTAAAAATATAATAAAAATATATTTAGAAACCTAACTCACGTTTCCTTTTGTGGTAAATTTTGGTGATTTTATCCGCATGTTATGAATAGTGAAATAGAGTAATCTTGACGTGTTAAATTCTGTCTTGGTTGAAATGTGAAAAATGATTGTTTAATCGATGTTTGAAATGTGTTTGACATATTTTCCCTTGTGGTAGATGTTTTACTAAAAATGTGTCATAGTAACATTTAATACCATACTTAATCACACCCGTAACTTATCAACAACATGTTATCGAGTCGCACTTATTTCACAAACGTAACATGAACACATCTCATGCATAACTTTTATGTGTCGAGTCTAGACTCACTCGTGGTTCAAAACACTTAGAAATCTCGTTTTTCTTTTAGAGCACTAGTGAGGATTCCTTTTACACACGTTTTCTATCGATCTATGAAAACTTCGCAAACAGTGAGTTTCACAGCCTCTTTTACTATTTAACACTTTTTATTAGGGGGAGATAACATACTCCGACGCTTTAGATTTTGTTACTCTATATATATCACTTGTAAGGATATGTGGCAACAGACCAACTAATTCCTTCTGAACAATCGAACCGTTTAATATCGGATAATAGCGAGTCAGTGTTGAGTAGTACTACTGGGTTTGACAAACCCCACCCAACTCTAAACTCGACTGTAGGTTGAGTGGGTGTAATTTTGGCTAACAAATTACCATGGTCGTGGTTGACATGGTGGCAATGCAATCGTATAAATAGTCAGCTTCGGTGTTGAACACTTAGTAATACATGCTTGATAGGTTAGCTACCTATTGATATATATTGACATAACACTATCTGGTAACGCTTAAACGCAACGCTTAAATTTACTTAAACCTGTGAACTCCCCAACCCTGTGTTGACACTTTTAGTATATTTATCTTAGGTAGCCGAAGCGGGCGAGTGGTATAGGACATGCATACTCTGAACTCTATTGCTTTAACCTTTCTTTAAATTTTATCATGATAACTGTGTTTTAAGTTGTCCTTTGTGGCGCAACTATTTGCTTTACAGTTTACGCTTCCGCATTTTTACTTAAGACTTGTATGCCTTGGTTGTTTTGAAAACTTTAATTTTGGTGTATGATATAACTAATGATTCCGATCCTGTTAGTTCACACCCTCTGACGGTAAAACTCCGTTAGTGGATTTTGAGGGTGTGACACCAACCCTATGGGAAATTATAGTAGATTGATTATTTATAACAATCATATGGATTTAATCAGCTGAAAAGACTATTAGAGTAGTCATCGATATGTATGGTAGCTTTCCGTGATGTGTAAAAACCTGAGGTGATATAAACATAATGAAAATACTAAACTTAATGTGGAGATACATTGTTTTAATATGCTTGTTCCAAGATAAATCTCTCCAAATGATAGGTATAAAAGTAACTACCCAGTCATACACAAACCTGTTAGTATTTTCAAACGCGAGAGTTTAAACTAGAACTACAGAGGTGGGGCATCAAAGTAAGTCCTAAACACCTTGAATGTAAGGCATATAAGTCCGTATTGCGTGGCATGTAAGTCCAACGTTCAATCTCAAATTTTGAAAAGTTTTGAAAAGTTAAATCTTAGGAAATTTATAAATGTTCTGTCATAAAAATATTTGACCAAATATCATGGGGCTGAAGTCAATTTGGGGTGATCTAGAGAAAGCCAAATACTCCTTGAGAAGAGATATGGAACATCATAGTGCAATAAGTGTTATCCATTTATGTATTAAGCAACTAATTGAATATTAAGTATATCACCAAAGTAATGAAATTCATGCTATGTAATTACATGCTGTTAACCTGTCTAATGTGTTACAATAATGCTGAGAATGAAGTATTGAAAGGTGACTTAATCAATATGATCCCATGTTGAGATGTTTTCATAAAAGGAAAAGGAATGGAAATGATTAAACTGAAATTTGATCTCATAAAGCACCATTTTCTCTTAAACTTTGAACCTATAAGAGAAAACTGTTTAAAATTAAGCATTAAGTCAAATTGTGTTGTATTTTGGCTTTGAATATGTATGAATATGTAATTTCAAGTAAACTTTAATGTTTTATAAACTTTCAAGGAAACTAAGTTGTTTTATTTAAGGTTTATTTCATTCGAGCATACTTGATACTTGTTTGTTATGCATATGTCTGAAATTGTACTTTCTAGTAAACTTTGATGTTTATGAACTTTCTAGTAAACTAAGTTGTTTTATTTGAAGATCAACTCATTCGAGTATACCTGATGAATGTTTGATATGATTGTGTCTAACTATTCTTAAAATATGGGTTTCGAGTAAACTTGTGTGTTTAATTGAAATTTGTCTATTTAATGCATACTTTATAACTTCTGATTGTGTTAGGTCCCGTATGATCACTCACACTCAATAACTATGTCATAACTCACACAATAAATGTGTCGACAAGAGAGTTATTGACGGTTGATATTTTGGGAAAGAAAACTATTTTGTTAAAGGCGGAATCAGAAACAAACAGAGTAGTTGCTGAAGGATTAATGAAAAGTAACTAACACAGAAAACTCACTAAAAATATTTCCATTCATATAAACGAATCATACAAATATTAATCGATTTAGGGTTTCTTGGTTGGAAGTTATATCCTTACGATCCTATGACATCCGTCACACTCACAAATATTTTTTCAAAAATGAGTGGCTAATCCGTTGGGAGGCGTGCCCTAAAATATTCCTTTTATAGGCCTGACATCTCCTGACAGCTCTCATTTCTTCTAGAAACCCTAAATAAATAATACATATTCAAATTACATATTCAAAACTATACTAAGTGTAAAAACAGGTCTTCCGAGTAGACTTTGCACAAGTTGCCTTTTCCGAGTAGGCTTTGTGCCTTCCTGTCCTAGTAGACATGGTAACCTTGAAGTGTTCTCGGGAACAGTTCTCTGGGTAGACTTTACTTAGAGTATTCTCCAAAGAGAATACTCACCTAGCAGACTTCAATCTTCTTGATCATATCAAACTGTGCCCGACATAACCATACGAGCAACCTTGTTCTTCAATGGTCCTTTCAACTCCTTGCTAGGAATAGCTTATTTGGCAAAGCAAAGTGTGCTTGGTAACACTGTAGTCTGCTTGAGTTGAACCCTGCCCGATGTTATTTGAGATATTTCATTACTCACATCAAGCCTGCTCGGACCACTGTTTTATTGATGCATACCTTCCCGGATCTTCCAATCACTTGGCTTTATGAGCTTGGTTAACCAAGAGCATACTATGAACTAAACCTTGCTTGGCTATGAAGAACAATCTTGCTAGATATAGTGAACCCTGCTCGGATATACACTAAAGAAGAATTCTAGAAGATAACCTTGCCCTATGGACAAAATACCTTCCTAGGGTAAGTAAACCTTGCCCGGGAATCCAAGTGTGCTCGGATTCCATACTTAACGCTTTCAGAGGAGGTTGAGAAGATTCAAATGTTCCTTATCTTCCTTTCAGGTCAAATCTTTGACTCAACAATCTCCCCTAGATTGGAACACCTTAGCTGTCCCAAAACATCTCTAAGGTTACATACACTTAGTTAAAAATACACATCAAATCAAAATCAAATTACATATTCATAAAGTCAAACTATTACATATTCAGAAATTTGTCCATAGACATTACAAATCAAAGCGTATACTAAAGATCTTTATCTTTTTCTGGCATCATAGGCTGCTTGTCTTCTATTAATAATTACCGTTCCTGCCCTTTGCTGAAAAATGGACAAGATTTGGTAGTGAGTGTGACTTTCAGGAATAGTCATATCCCTTATATATCTTAGATCTTCATTGTGTAGATAATTCAGGTCTTCATCCTTTTTTATTATGCCCAAGATAAGTCCATCTGTGTTTCGAAGAATATAGTGGCCATCATTTTCTTTATATTCAATTTCAGCAATGATGTCATTCTTCTGGACAACATAGTTTGGGCGTGTCATTCTTCTTCCAATGCTAATACACGTGTTCATGTTTGACAGGGGATTGCTGTTTTTGACAGACAATTGATAATTCAATTCAGCACTCCTTATATTTTTCATTCTTGTTTCTCTTCTAGTTCTGTCATGCTTTGTCAACTTCCACTTTTTCTTTTCTTTTAAAAATGGGAACCCCTTGTCAGCTTCACTTCTCAGATACTTTGAGAGTTCATTTTGCTGTCTCCCTGCAAATCCAGTGTGGCCATCCTCTTTAACTGCTCCCTTGAATAGTCAGCAAAATCATCTCTAAAGATAATGTCTCTCAGTTGTCTACTCTTCGTAATCACATTCAATGACTGAGAGACTGAGTCATAGTAGAGAGTTCTTGGAAGATCCACACCAGATTGTTGTCTTTTTTCTCTTTGGGATCCGACTCTACTAGACTCACCCCTGTTTTCTGATGGATGTACCCTTGAGTCAGAGGGCCTGATTGGGATAGACTTCATAGATTTGCTAGGCCCTGATACTGCAAATGCTTTCATATACATTGACTCAATCAATTCAGCAGGGTAGTTGATAAGATCTGTAAAGTTTTCACCAGCATCTTTGCAAAGTATCATAATAATTTTAACTACCCTTGGATTGTTCATTAGCCCTTCAGGCACAAATCTCCATTCAACAAAACTTCTGGGATTCTCACCCTCCAATAAGACTTTCTCCCACTCAGCCTTTTGCATATAAAATTGTTCCTTTAGTTGATCTCTGGTTAATGCATTAAAGGGATTCACATCCATTCCCTTTTGATTCACCATTATTCCCCTTAGTATTTGTATCATTTCTTCATTTTCCCATGGAACAATAGGTTCATCCACTGGTTCATCTTTGACTTCCACTGGGATTGGGGCTTCTTTCATTTCAGTCCTTTTTAACTCTTTCTCAGCCTCCTGCTTCTTCCTTAATGTTATAATTTTTCTTTTCTTTTTGGGAGGCTCAGGCTGTTCTTCCCTTGACTACCTAGTAGATAACTCAGATTGAACTCTCTCTAGCTTGTATTTTCGTTGCAGTCTATTATAGTGAGAGTCAACAGCGGTTCTGGAAAGGCTACTCACCAACTCTGGCAACATGCCCTTATCCAGCAAATATACTCATCTTCCATCAAATTTCTTTCTCAATTTATCAAGCTTATCAGTCAGTTCAGCATCTCTTGCAAGTTGTTCCTTTTCTTTTCTCTGCACATCTTCTCTTGTTGTGTTGTACAACTTTTCAAGATCCTCAAGTTTGAAATGGGA
Organism: Bidens hawaiensis; assembly: GCF_021521415.1. Lineage (NCBI taxonomy): Eukaryota > Viridiplantae > Streptophyta > Magnoliopsida > Asterales > Asteraceae > Bidens > Bidens hawaiensis. Next base: position 69,575 of record NW_027496850.1, on the reverse strand, counting down.
CAAGTCTTTTTCAGAGAAATTGTGTTTTCTCAGATAATTTCTAAATCTTAGATTGTCTCTATTCTTCTTTTCCATTCTTTTTTTTCTTCCCTTTCTTCACTTTAAATTTTCTTTGACAAATAATTAAACTATTTTTCAACCATCTCTTTAGTCATTGATCCGACAACATTTGGAGTTCTTCTATGTTCTATCAAGAATTTGCATTTTCCTCCATATTTGTTATAGATTTTCTCAATTCTTTCCTTTTCATTGGCAGTTTTCAGCTTAACTCTCTCAAATTCATTTTCTTTCTCAGCATCTTTGGTTTTATAATAGACATCACGAAGTTGCTCAAACTTAAAATAACTTAAATCTGTCTCAGAGTAGTTATGCAGTCTCCGATACTCTTTGAATCGTTGACTTTCTGTGGTTTTCTTTTCCATCATTCTTTTAATAGAATAATTCTCCTTGTCCAACTTGCTCTGCAACTCCTCATCAGTTAAAGATGCTAGTTCTTCAAAACTGAATCCATGACTCATCAATTTGATTACCAAAGGATTTTTTCTTTTAGCATCAATCAAAATCTGCTCAATGTTTGCCCTTTGATCTTCAACCATTGTTTCTTGTGGTGATGAAAAATTGACATTTTCATCAGCTTTACTATGATCATTAACATCATCATCATTTTCAGATTCATCCTCTTCCTCTGTTGTTTCATTTACAACATCAATTTTTAGGCTCATTAGGAGTTGGAATATCAGGATCTGGAACATTTGGGACTCCTTCAACTACTTCCTCAGGCCTTAAGCTTTGTAGAGGAACTTCCCTTAGTGGACTTGTTTGCTCATAAGGGGTCTCAACATAATATTGGTTCTTATCATCCCGTCTCCCCTTTTTTATAGATTCATCTCTACCAACTTGTTCATAATCTTCAGGTCTGAGCCTTTTTCTTGTGTATTTCTTCCCATATCTTGCATCATCTGTACATTCCCAATCAGATGGGTTTTGTCTTATATCTTCTTTGATTTTCTCAGCCCATTTATTGGCAAAAATAGATGCAATGGATTCGCCAACTTCTTCATAATTTAGATCCATATTCATGTCCTTCTCTGGCGTAGCTGTTGTATTTGTTTCATTTTGAGGCTGACCTTGAGATTGACTAAATTTGTTCACTACCATGGAAAGTGAATTGTCCACTTCCTCAGTCCTCTTAAGATTAATCAAGGTCTACTTGATCATCTTCATCCTCATGTTCTAAAGTTCTTGGAATTTTAGCCTGCTCCATCAAAGTTTCCTGCTCTACCAGCTCTTCTAGTGTTAAGGTTCGGGCAATGTGTTCACTCTTCCTTATTTCACTCATCACATGTTCCAGCCTTCTGGCAGTAGCAGCGGCAACAACTTCATCCACTTTTTCTTCTTCCTCAATATCTGCCCTTATAGGCTCAATCACTTTCTCAGCTATGGATTTGCCTTTGGCTAGCCTTCTTATCTTGTCACTATCAGTTTCAGAGGGAAAATCATCAATGTCTTTTTCCAAATCATCCATTTCTTCATCATGCTCAGCATTCTTGGAACCTTCTTCAACATTTTTAGTAACAACTGGTTCCTCAGCTGCAGCATTTTCTATCAACACCTCAGTTTGTACTTCAGTTGTAATTAATACATCTATCATCATACCAGTGGCAACCTCAGTCGTAGCCACATTTTCATTAATATTCATTCTTTCAACTCCATCCTCTGTCTCCTGTTCTCCTCTCATCTTATCATCATCTCTCTCTCTCTCTCTCTCTATTCACAACATTCAACACTTCGTTATTAACATCATAATTCTGCTCTTCTATCTCTGACTCATCAGCCTCATATTCATCATCTGTTACCCTTCTTTCACTACTGTCCTCATAATTATCATAAGCATTTAATAAACAAGTCAAACCATCAGTATCGATTGACTTTACAATTGCATCTTCCATGAAAACATCATCAGTATCAGCGGCATCAGTTGACTCATTAATATTCTCCTTTTGTTTTGTGGCAGCTGAGGTCTTCTCAACCTCCTGCTCAAGGGTTTGAATCTTTGAGTGTGCAATAGCCAACTGAGCCTTCAACTCCTCATTTTCCTTTCTCAATTCAGTATTTTCTCCCTTCAGATCAATATTTTGGCAAAACAAGTCTGAAGTTTCTTTGTAGTAGGAAGGCATTTGAGGGAGGGGTATTAGATTGTGAGTTATAGGTTGAGTTAGTGACTGGGTAAGATCAGGAATAGGGTTTGTTTGAGGTAGGGTTTGGGTTGTGGTTTGAGGTGGTGTTTGGTGTAATGGTTCAGTTTGGGTTAGGCTTAGGGTGGGTGTATGAGTGGATGGGGATTGAATAGTTAGGTCATTTAGAGCTGGAGAGGAATGTGGTGTTTGTGGTGGAGTTTGGTTTAAGTTTACTTGTGAGTCTTGAATTAAGGCTGGTGGTGGAGATTGGGTTAGGGTAGGTGGTGGTGAGTGAGGTGGTGATTGAGTGGTTTGATCAATTGGTGATGGTGGGTAGGGTGGTGTTCATGGTGGAGTGTCATGGGGTGTGGTTGGTGGTGTTGGTATGATCTGTGACTCCCCATGAGGTTGTACACTATCATCATAATTTGCATCACCTCCTTCTACATTACCAACATCATCATTATCATCCCTTTCTGCATTCCCAGCATCATTATCATCATTATCAGAATCATATTCCCCATCATCTCCTTCATCATTATCAATCTCCTCATCTTCATGATCTTCTTCACTCTCAGCCAATATCGCATCCAAACGAGGAATCGGAATCTCATCAACCATCAACCATGGCATGTCTTCATACACTTCATTGGGATTGAATCTGCTTATACTAGCCAGATTCTCAATTATTTTGAATGTATCAAGGTTCTGTAATAAATGTGTTGTACCAACTGTAGGTAATCCCTCCAATTCCTGGTTAAGTATTATCTGTAAGAAACTAGGATAAGCCAAAAACTTCTGCTTGTTTGTCTTCTTAAAATTTTGAACCATTCCTTCAAAGATGATTTTCGAGAAATTGAATGGTTGATTAAACAACAAAGCAACAGTGGCATTGGCAAGATCCTTACTCATAAGCGTCCATGACCCCTTTCGTGGAGCAAATACATGAATTATGTGGTGGATCAGAAATCTGTAAAAATGGGGAACATGCCCTTCTGAAATTGCCTATCATGTATATTCCCCTGATAGCCCATAGTTTTAACAAACACCTTCAGTAGTTGTTCAGTTGTAAGGTGAATCGGTTCGGGGTTATCATCATTCAACTGTAAGCACCTTCAAATCATGGCTTCATTTACCCGGATTTCCTGGTTTGCAACCGTGGCCTCTATTCTTCTTCCATTCACATCATCAAAAAGCCTTGCTGACATCCAAAAGTCCAGCGAATGATTCCTGTATATTACTGGATTCTCCATTAGAGGAAATCAAATGTTTGACCGTTGCAACCACCGTATCATAGATTTTACTTCTTCGTTGTCGGGTGTTACTTGTAACAGAGCGCACAGGTTGTGCTTATGCTCAAAAGGATATGTTGATTGGTTATTATCCGCCATATCTGAAAACATAATCAAACACATTCAAAGTAGAAATTAGTCCTAAATTTCACAAGTTTAAGTAATTTCAAGTTATAAATTTGAAGAAGAAAGAAAGAAATGTCATTAAGAACCTGATCTTCGACAAGTTTATAACCTACACATAAAACAGAGATTTCAGTAAACATGAATAATCATAGCCCATTATCACTTAATCGTTTTCGGAAATAATTTAATTAAAGCTTACCGAGTCGGATTGTGAGGGCTGATAAATTAGGGTTAGGATTATTGTGAATTCGATAAGTCAGTTTAGGTTTTCTGAGAGCAATCAGTGGAAGGAGGGAGAGAGAGAGAGGGAAAATAATGTTGAAAAACTTCTCTCACTCCCTCTTATATACCTTTTGAAAGTGAGTTTTAAATGCTTTTTGTCGTTTAGTGAATTAATAGTTGTCATACAATAATCTTATCCATTAAAATTTTAAACACTTAAAAACCTTACTTGAGAAAGTTCAAGTATCAAACCTTGCCCGGAAATGTTCATTATAGAATAGAAAAGGTTTGCTCGGTCTCTTCCACTTATACAAAGCTTGCTCGATTAAGTCAATTAAGAATTAAAAGTAAATTTTAACTAAAATGAAGAAAGCTTACATGAAATACAGGATTGCTTTAGAACTGAATCACAAGACGAATAATCAAGTAAAAATATCAAGTAGGCAACCTTGCTAGGAATCACTTAAGATACCCAAATAGATTTGTCAAACATACTTTTAATAACTAATCTTACCCAAATAACTCAACTTATCAATAATCTTACCCGAAAATAGTTCACAAATATTCAGTCAGGTATACCTAGATGCAAAGTATGCCCGAAAACCTTCAAGAATACAAAGTGCGCTTGAAGTGGTTTCCTAACACAAAGTGTACTCGGAAATTTATTAAATTACCGAGTATATTAAGGGAACATTTGAAGATATCAAAGTGTGCCCGAAATATAAAGTAATCTTACCCGAAAATAGTTCACAAATATTCAGTCAGGTATACCTAGATGCAAAGTATGCTCGAAAACCTTCAAGAATACAAAGTGCACTAGAAGTGGATTCCTAACACAAAGTGTACTCGGAAATTTATGAAATTACCGAGTATATTAAGGGAACATTTGAAGATATCAAAGTGTGCCCGAAATATAAAGTGTGCCCGGGAAACTAGGTCTGCCCGAAAAACACTTGTAATCTCAAAGAATCATAATCACTAAACACATAGCTTGCTAGAAATGAATTTAAATAGTAAAACAAACATCTAAGTGTGCTATAAAGTTCAAAATCACTAAAGCTTGCTAGATTATCACACCTAATCACAACGCTTGCTATATTAGCTTAAAACAACCTATTAATAGTTAAGTGTGCTAGAAAGTTTTACAAATCAACAAAGCTTGCTAGGGAATAGTGCAATCAATCATATCAACTAGTTTGCTAGAAATAGATGTATTTTCAAACAAATCACTAAAATATGCTAGAAAGTCTTAACTATATAAAAGCTTGCTACTAAGTATCATATTCAAACATACACAAATATCAAGCTTGCTCGGAAAGTAAGTAGAATAGTTAACTCTACCCGAAAAATATTAAGTACTTCAAAGCATGCCCGAAATTAATAAACTTCGATAAAAACATCTAAGTGTGACCGAAAAGGTTATAAATCATCAAACTTTACCCGAAAATACATAATCAACCTTTTGTAGGTAAAATGCAACACTTTTTGTCTTAAACACAATATCAGTTAAATTTATCAATAAAGATCATTGTTTAAGAGCAAATGGTGCATTTAGAGATCAAATTTCAGTCATGTTTCTTTTCAAAACAATTTCTTTCCTTTTACTAAAAAGATCTCAAGAATGGGATCATATTGACTAAGTAGCTTTCTCAATACTTCATTCTCAGCATTATTATGACAACATAGACAGGTCAAAAACAGGTCTAGACTTAGCATGAATTTCATCTCTTTGGTGATATGATTAAGTTTCAATTAATATGCATAATACTCAATGGATAACACATGTTGCTTTCTGATGCTCCATATCTATTCTCAAGGCTTATTTGGCTTTCTCCAGATCACCATAATTTAACTTTGACCCCCTAGATTTGGTCAAAATTTTAATGACAGAACATATATATATGTATTTCTAAAATTTTTAGATTTTGCTTTTCAAATTTACAAACATATGTGAGGTTGAACGTTGGACTTACATGCCACGCAAGTCGGACTTACATGCCTTTCATTCGGAATGTTTAAAGGACTTATATGATTGCCTCCACCCCTGTAGTTCTAGGATTAACCCTCATGTTTGTATTTTCTTTATAAAAATTTGTGAACATAGATAAACTTTTGGTTGATTAAATATTTAAAATCATGTAGTTCACAGTTGTTCTTTGCCATTCAAAAATCAGATAATTCATTTTGGTGACCAAATACCAACAGGCTTGTGTATGACTGGATAATCACTTTTCTGCTTATCATTTGGAAAGATTTACCTTGGAACATGCATAGAAAACAATGTAACTCCACATAAGACATAGCAGTTTCTTTATGTTTATATCACCTTAGATTTTACACATCATTGGAGAGCAACCATACATGTCAATGACTGTACTAAGTACCCTTTTGGCCTATTAAATCCATATGATTGGCTAAGTAGTCAATGTACTATAATTTCCCAATTAAATAAAGTTTAATACTCAGTCACCCCAATATCTATTAATTGTCAGGTAAATGGCTATCCTGTTTGACCATAAGTAGTCAACAAGACCAAACATATATGTTTGTGTATGTCCTTCCAAAACAGAGTTATTGACTTAATTTTAAGTGAAGGAATAGAAAACAAGTTACAATTACCCCGAATGCTTTCAGTTTTCAAGGTTAATGGCTATCCTTTCAATCTGAACACAGATGACATGACCAAACATATACAAGTATATGCCTTTCCAACTTGAGCAAATGATATAATTTTTAGCAAAAGAAACTCTTTCAGACTTTTCCTTGAAAAATTTCTTTTAAGCTTCTACAAAGCTTCGAACTGAATAATATTATCATGTCTCTTCACCATTAACAACTTGCTCTTGCATATTCAAAAGATGTTTTAATCAAACATGTTTGTTAACAATTTTCAGTCATGCATATCATTTTGACACAAAAAAACACATTTTGACACACTCACAAGCATATCATACTCAAATCATGATCATCAATGTTATCATTAAAACATGCAGACTTCACACAATTCATAGTCTAAAAAATCCTAACAACATTACCTGATCAGATTAAACACATATTCAAACAATCAATTATGACATCATATAAGCATTTAATCAATTTAGACAATTCAAACTACTTATCATAATATCCTATCGGTCAACTGATAAACAAACATAAGCATCAATGATACCTATTTTTCACAGATAATCACTTAAGCACATATCAGTTAACATAAAAATGTATCATAATCAAACACATAAAAACAACATTCATCTAGACTTCAATAGATATTCAGTTTTGCACAGTCAAGTACACATCCTCAATCAGACTTCATCAGAATTGATCATGCCTAGGGCTTTCAGAAGAAAGTTAAATCTGTTTCTATCAAGTGGTTTGGTGAATAGGTCAGCCAAGTTGTCACTTGTATCAACTCTTTTCATTTTAACTGGACCTTTTTCACTACAATCTCTTATGAAATGATGTCGGATTTCAACGTGCTTAGTCTTAGAATGTTGTATCGGATTCTTAACAGTGAAATATGCAGCAATATTGTCAATAAAAATGGGAGTGTTCAGAAAATTCAAACCATAGTCCAGCATTTGGTTCTTGTCAAACCCTCAAAATCCACTAACGGAGTTTTACCGTCAGAGGGTGTGAACTAACAGGATCGGAATCATTAGTTATAATCAAACCATAAAACAAAGTTTTAAAACCATGAAAACGTTTACGAGTAATTAAATGCGGAAGCGTAAAACCATAGAAACCAATGTTGCGTCACGCAGGACGACTTAAAACCCAATGATAACAGTTTAAAATAAGTTTGCATAATTAAAAGTGTTTCAAGCAATGCATGATCCTAAACCGCGCGCCCGCCTCGGCTACCTGAGAATAACATACTAAAAGTGTCAACACGGGGTTGGTGAGTTCACAAGTTTATATAAAATAAAGCGTTTAGCGTTTGCGTTCAGCGTTCAGCGTTTTGCGTTCAGCGTTTTGCGTTAAGCGTTTTGCGTTCAGCGTTTTGCGTTACCAGATAGTGTTATGTCAATTATATATCTACAGGTAGCTAGCCTATAAAACAAGTATTACTAAGTGTTCGACACCGAAGCTGACTGTTTATCATTTGCCTTGCCACCAGGTCTATCCCGACCATGGTATGTGTTTAGCCAAGATTACACCCACTCGACCTCCAGTCGAGTTTAGCGTTGGGTGGGGTTTGTCAAACCCAGTAATACTACTCAACAATGACTCGCTATTATCCAATATTAAACGGTTTGATGTGAATGAAGGACTTTAGTTAACGCGTTTGCCACTTAGTCTTTACAAGTGACATATATTTTATACTAACAAAATCTTAAATGCGTTTTTCAGAGTATGTTATCTCCCCAAGTGAAAAGCGTTTGTAAAACAGTTTAGAGGGGTAAGTGAACTCACTGTTTGCGAAGTATTCCCAAAAATAAATCACCAAGTGTTGCGTGTCGCGGAAAACTCTCTCTAGCTTTCTAAAACAACAAAGAGATTTTTTAAGTATCGGAACTAATATCGAGTCTCTAGACCCTGCACATAATTCCTAAGCACAAGATACGTTTCGTGTTTGTTTGTGAATCGTATGTGACTTAACAAGTACATTTGTGATACAATACGTGCGTGAGCAATTATTTACGTGTCATGTATTAAAAATGTACATCACTAGCAATTACTCCCCGTAAGGGCAATTTGGTCACACATAACAATTAACTAGCAATTATTCCCCATAGGGGCAATTTGGTCAAAACATAGCAATCAACTAGCAATTATCATGTTTCATGCATTTTCACAAAATTCAGCAGCTAGTTTCACCGAGACAAAAATTCTACTTGAAAGATTGTACTATTCCACCGATCATAGCATCACAATTAATTTACCAATAATCATCACAAAATAATATATGTCCTAGGTTTCCAGAACATATTTTATTATATTTTTATTCCACATAGGTTTCTCACAATAATCAAATCATTACAGCAAACTCATAACAGTCAAATTCATGCGCAACAGAATGTTATTTGAAATTCCCATTAAACGAAAAATCCAATAAATGCAAGACCACTTGGGTTAGGTTCCTAACTCAACAAGTCAACTTTCAGAAGTGAAAACAACCCAATTGGTCTCGTAGTTCATGAGATATAACATTTTCAAAACAACCTAACAGCAGGTCTAACAACTCAGCTTTGCACAACGTTTTTGTAAAATCTTAAAGGTTAACTTTTACACGTCCAAAAATTGCAAATTTACATTCTTTAGAAACTAGACTCAACCTAGTTTACTGTAGTATCAATTATCTCAATCAATTTTCAATTTTACACCCCGTTACAGTCAATCAAACATCAACAACCCAATCTGTCCAGAAACTGTTTGCATCCAAACTCAACAATTTAACTATCTATGGACCACAAATCATTCATATAACATTCTAGACACCATAACTACTATCCATGCATATCAATTACACCATACATACATAGTTAGGGTTTTATTTGATCTCAAACTCAAAGACACAACAATTAACATGCAATAATATCAAAACTAGTTATCAAATCATCATCAATACACCATCAAATCAACAACAATCATATGAACACCATACATAGGAAAAATCGGACCTAGGGTTTGTAATTTATACCTTCAAAAGCACCAATACAAGCAATAGGAAGGTAGAAGATGGCTAGAAACGGATATAGGATGCTTCAATTGTGAAAGACAAGATCAAAATCCAAGAGGTATGTGTGTGTGTGTGAACCGATTGTGAGGAGGGGGGGGGGGGGGGGGTTTGGCCGTCGGTTTTGGGAAGAGGGAGTGGGAGGAGAGGTTAGGGTTTTATAATATTAATAATAATAACATGTTACACTTTAGTCCCTCAACTTCCAAATGTTACTTTTCTAGCTTAAATAACTAGTTCTAGCACATTGAGTTAACGTTATATAACATGTTATCACATAACACATAAGTCTAACACATAATTATCACATAATTATTGTTTTGACGTTTTTCGTTTATTCACCAATTGTTTGCGTCAACTCGTTTGCGTTTCGGTGCAATTCCCGAAAGACTACACTTGTAGTAAGTGTCAAGCGTCATTTAAACCCTAGTTTAAATGTAATGAGGTGTGCGTTATAGATTCAGTGATCTAAAGTTTGGATTGACGGAGTTAACGGAGTTAACCTGAAATTGACGATTGTCAGAGTTCTGAATCTATAGAACTTGAGAACAACAAGCAGATGCATCAATGTATTCTGCTTCTGTAGTAGATATTGACACAGTTGTCTGCTTCTTGAATTGCCATGACACTAGCCTGTCTCCCAAGAATTGACATCCACCTGAGGTTGACTTCCTGCTCATATTACACCCATCATAATCACTATCTGTGTAGGCAATCAAATCAAAGGACTGGTTCTTTGGATACCAAATCCACAAGTCAGGTCTTCCCTTCAAATATCTAAAGATTCTCTTGACTGCATTCATGTGAGAAACTTTTGGACTTGACTGGAATCTTGCACAGACATACACATCATACATAATGTCAGGTCTTGTAGCAGTTAGGAACATCAGGGATCCAATTTTGGCTTGATATTCATGCTCATCCACAGGCTCCCCCTTTTCATCAGCTATTATTTTTTTGTGTGTGTCCATAGGAGTTGAAGTTGTTTTGAATTCATGACATTTGAACTTGTTCAAAATGTCCTACACATATTTAGTCTGGTAGATGAAAATCCCATCAGTTTTCTGTTGAACTTGCAGTCCAAAAAAGAAGTTCATTTCTCCCATAGAGCTTACACTGTATTTGGATTTCATCACCTCTTCAAACTCCATACACATTTGTTCATTGGTTGACCCAAGGATGATATCATCCACATAGACTTGTAATAACAGCAAATCTGATCCTTTCCTTTTGTAGAAGAGTGTCTTGTCAATGCTCCCCATTAGAAACCATTTTCAAGCCTAAGGTTTGACAACTCATCATACAATTCTCTAGGAGCTTGATGCAGTCTATACAAGGCTTTGTTTAACTTATACACCCAGTTAGGATACACGGTATCCTCAAAACCTGGTGGTTGAGTTACATACACCTCTTTATCAATCTTTCCATTTAGGAATGCAGATTTGACATCTAGTTGGAATACCTTGATATTCTTTTGAGGTAGTATAAGCAAGAAAAATTCTTATGGCTTCTAGTCTTGCAACAGGTGCAAATACTTCCTTAAAATCAATCCCTTCTTCTTGTAGGCATCCAAGTACAACAACTCTGGCTTTATTCTTAATCACAATACCCCTCTCATCCCTTTTATTTCTGAAAACCCATTTTGTTCCAATTGCATATGTTTATTGGCCTGTCCACAAGCTCCCAACATGTAGATCTCTGAACTGAGACAACTCCTCTTGCATTGCTTCTACCCAGCTGTTGTCCTTTAGAGCTTGGACAATGCTCTTTGGTTCAGTCTGGGATAGAAAGCAGGAGTACAAACAGATGTTTACAGATTCAGAATGACTTCTTGTAATTCTTTCATGTATATTTCCATTGATGTTTTCAGAAGGATGATTCTTTTCAACATAAGGGGTTTGAATTATCATATCTGCAGACACAGTAGTGTCAAGATTTGATTCATTGAGATCTGGTTCCTCAATGATCAATTCAGTTTCAGCATCATGAAACTATGGTGCTTCTTCATTTTTCTGTCTTGAAGTGGATGCACCATTGTTTCCCAAATTCAATCATTCAAACAGATCTTGAAATCTTGCTGTTGAAACTGTTTCTTCTTCTTCACTTGTTTGGTTGCTTGGGTCTCCCTCATTCTGCACTTCTTGGTTGTCTTGAGGATTATTTGCATGATCTTGTTCTGGACTTTGATTGTTCTTTTGATCATTTTCTTGAACTTGTTCAACATTTGTACTTGAGGGATCCTTTATAAATGAATATTCAGTTTCTTTATTTGCAACCCTCTTCCACAACTTCTCCAAGTCCAATGTCCTCTTACTTTTCTCTTCAATCACACTGGTCTTGTAGAATGAATCATCAAAGTCTTTAGGATAAATCTCGAAAAACTTGATCAATTTTTCAAGATCAAACAGCCATGCTGCACCATCAACTGTGTTGAACTGATTTACATTAAAGATTATGTCAGATGATTTAATGACACTCAAATGGTCTTTCACATACACGCTGTAGGCTTTTGAGTGTGTAGAGTAACCAACGAAGAAGCAATCCAAGTATTTAGCTTGAAACTTGTTTAAATAGTCCTTGGTGTTCAAGAGTGAACATTTGCATCCAAATGGCTTGAGAAACTTGATGTAGGGCTTTCTATTGAAGAATATTTCATATGGGTTCTTGTTGTGCCTTTTGTTGATTAGTACCCTGTTCTGAACATAGCAGGCTGTGTTTATGGCTTCTGCCCAAAAGGTCATAGGTAGAAAAGCATCAGCCAACATGGTTCTTGCAGCCTCAATAAGTGTTCTGTTTCTTCTCTTTGCAACACCATTCTGTTCAGGAGTTCTGGGAGCTGAGAATTGTTGAAGTATTCCTTTTTCTGCACAAAATTCTTCAATAACTCCATTCTTGAACTCAGTAGCATTGTCACTTCTCATCACTTTAACCCTTTTATCCAGTTGATTCTCAATCCTGGTTACACAATCTTTGATCAACTCTGTAGTCTCATCTTTTGTACTTAGGAAATAAACCCAAGTATATCTTGAAAAATAATCAATGATAAATAGACAATATCTTTTCTTTCCTATGCTTGGGACACTCACAGGACCAAAGAGATCCATGTGAAGCAATTCAAGCACTTGATCAATTGAGTTGATGAGCTTTGTCTTATGAGAAGACTTGTCCTGCTTGCCTTTTTGGCATGAAATACAATTATCATCCAATCTGAACTCTCTTGTAGGTAAGCCAATTACATGCTCTCCCTTCACAAGTTTGTTCATGTTCTTAAAATTCACATGAAACAATTTTGTATGACATAATTTAACTCATTTTCAATGGCTTTGGAAACAAAACATGTACCACCTCTTGAAACAGCTTCTTTCATGTTGAGCTCATATAAGTTTCCATTTCTTGGTGCCATCATCATGATCATATCAGGTGGGATCACAAATTCAGGTCTTAAAATGAAACAATGTGAGTTATCAAAACCAACTATCTAACCCTTATCACACATCTGTGATATGCTCAACAAGTTATATTGTAGTCCCTCAACATAAAACACATTGTCAAATGAGACTTTCCCATTAGTCAAAATTCCCTTTCCAACTATCATTATCATCACTGCCAAATGCCACCGGACCTTCAAACTTCTCTTCATAGTTAACAAGTGACCTTTTGTCACAAGTAATGTGCCTTTCATTCAGTGGAGTGGACTGTTCCTGCAAAAATTAAAGAAGTTGATTAGTTGATTGATGAAGTGCAAGTTATCTCAACTTGCAAATCATCAGATTCATTTTTAGTAGCAGCATTGTGTGTGAGTGTTATTGGTTTAGGATTTTCATGAGTCAACTCAAGATTATATTTATCGTCTGTTTCATATCCATACTCTCTTGGAGTTTTCACAAATGAAATTGGAGATGGGAAATCATCCAATACAGTAACACATTCTTGGACAACATAATCAATTGGTCTTGAACAAACTTTCACTTCATAATTCTTCTCCTCCTTAACTTCAACCTTAGGTTTCCAAAGGAATCCTTGAGGTTCATAACCATGCTTTAACAGAAACTTTTCATCACCTGTCAGTTCAGTTGGTTTCTTTCTTGAAAAGGCACCTTTGTTTCTTGTCTTTTCACTGCTAGGTGATCCTTGAGAATCATCAGACTTGTTTGATTTTGTGTCTTGTTTGGGGATAATTCTCAATGGTTGAAAATTCTTCTTGACAACTTTCTCAGACTTCTTAGGAGATCTACTTCTCCTGACTGGTTCAGCCACATGTTTCTTTGTCTTTATAGTAGCTATCTTTTCATTCTTAGTCACTACAACAGTTTTCAACACATCTTCACTCATGGTCTCTTTACCACACACATTTCCTTTTCCTAGGTATGCATCATACTTTTGCTTGTACAGAACAAAGTCTTGTCCATACTTTATCTCATCTGGGACATGAAAAGGCTTAAAGTGGAATCTTTCATTACAAGAATCTATGTGGTGACCATATTCATCACATTTCTTACACCAAACTTTTCCCTTGTATCTTTCATGATCACTTCCTTTCTTGAACCTCTCACTAGGTGTAGGTGGTTTGACAGCTAGTGTCTTCTAAGTCTTCAGACCATCAAAGTCAATTAAGAAAGGAACAAACTCCTCAATCTTGATATCTTGTCTTTCAATCTTGCTTTAAACAAAGTCAATTTTCTTCATATTCAAAGGTTCTTCATCTAGGCATCCTTTATGCCTTGTCTGCCTCTTTTCATATTCTTCCATAGTCTAAACTTCCCCAATATCAAACTCCTCATGACTAGAGAAAACTGGGTAAACTGGGATGAAGTTTTCAACATCAACTGTTTCAATTACCTTTTTCTTGTTGTTTTTACTTATCCTATCCAATACAGCCTTGCTTGATGGCCTTACTGCATTGTAACTCACATTTTTCTTCTCACATATTTCAAAGGACATATGTTCTCTCTTCATTTTATCATTTTGTTTCTTCATCTTTGGTGTTACTGGTGGGTACATTGGAAGCTTGTCTATGGTTTCTGGTTTCTTCACTCTTCTTCCTCTTTCAGCAACTCTGATTTCTTCATCTGTGATCTGATCACTTAAGTCACTTAAGTCATCTGCATTCAGATCATCAGAATACAAATCATCTTCTGAAACTTGTATTCCTATTGACTTGTCTTCTCTTGCTTCTTCCTTGACTACAAATTCTCCTTCTTCACTCACTTCAACATTCTTGTAAAGATCAGCAAATTCTTCTTTGTCTTGAAATACATCTCTAAATTGTTGTAGATATGCATCTCTCTTTTCTCTTTCAACTTTGGGCATAAAGTTGTTGTTGAATGGTGGTGGAACTGCTTTGTACTTATCTTCTTCTTTCACTTGGTTCAAGATACCACAAATGTTAACTGTGGCAACCAAGTTCTTCAAAAATTCATTTTCAACTTGCAATTTTGTGTTCTGCACTTTCTCTTCAACAATCATCTTTTTCAAGCCATCTATCTCAGTAATGTATCTCCTCTGAGCTCTATAACTGCTCATACAATCATTTTCCAAACTTTTCATTTTCTCTTCATTGATTAGATCACTTGCCTCATACCCATTAATGATACTTTGTTTCCTGAAACACACACCCTCCAGCTTGCCTACTTTAATGGTTAAAGCATTGATAGTTTCATTTAAATCAACTGTAGGAGTAGAGTGTACCTGATATGATGTTCCAGCCTCTTTTTCAGCAACAACCATCAAAGCAACATTTGCTTTTGATATGTCCTCTTCATGATTGCTCCAATCAAAATCACCATCTTGCTGTGCAGCTAAAGCTACATTTCCCTGATTTCTTGGTTGATTTTGGTTGGTTCTGTTTGAGTTGGTTGGAGCAGTTTGAAGGTTTTGGTTGTTTCTCTAAAAGTTTTGATTTTGTGGCACAACTTGTTGATTGTTCATTTGAGGCTGTTGAAAGTTGTTGAAGTTGGAATTATAGTTGTTGAAGTTGTTTGGATTGTTGTTGTTGAATCTTCGCTGATTTTGTTGGTATATCTGCTGGTTCCTTGGTTGTTGATTATGATACTGATTCATCTGAAAGTTTCTTGGCAGATTGCACTCTCTTGCAAAATGTCCAGGCTGTTGGCAATTGTAACAAATTGCCTTTGACTTGTCAAACCCAATCCTTTCATTAGGACCAGACACCAGTGACCTCCCAGTTCTATTGAACAACCTTTTACTTCTCAAACCCAACATGATAGCTTGCCATTTCAAATCCATATCCTCCAAATCATCTGCATCAATCTGCTCTAATTCATCCTGGATGACACTGGAATGAATCAAGTTTTTTGCCACAAAAGCATTGTATGACTCAGTGAACATTGAAAACAAAGCATGTGTTTCACTTCCTTGACAATTGCTTCCACCAGTGTAAGGTGTGTGTCCATTTGCCATTGAGGCTGAGTCATTGTCTTCTAAGAGTTGGACATTGAACCTTGACTGGTTTCCTTGATGACTTGTGCTACCACCAACAAAAGCTTTAGGTGTATCAACACCTTGTTCAACTGGTTCCTCTGTGATCGGAATATGCTGTTTGTTTTTGGTTGACAAGTTTCCCATAGGTGCAATGAGAGCATTGGACACCTGGAAACAGGGTTTTTCTTCTTTGATCATTTCGTTTTCAATCATCTCTATTTCTGCAGCTTGAGGAAAGCAAATTACATCATCCTATTTGAGTGTTTCAAAGTTTGGCTTTTGCAGGATGAATTTGCTAGATGTGTACCACTCTTTGGGCATAGAGTTCAGCAACTTTGTGGTCAGATCAAACTCGGTCATCACATAGTCAGTAGTTCTCAGCTCATTCACAATGGCCAGAAATCTTTCTAGGATTGACTTTAATCTTTCTCCTTCCTTGTGCTTGAATCTTTCTAGTTGTTGCTTGAGTATTTGTTTCTTTATGTTTTTCAACTCGGTGTTACCTTCATACATCTCAAGGATTGTATCATACACAGCCTTAGCCATAGTGTGATGTGCAACCTTGGTTAAGATCTCCCAAGACAGTCCTAGCTTGATCATAGCTAAGGCTCTGTTTTCCACTTTCCTCATCCTTTCACGTACAGCAGCAGTAGCATTTGCACCATCATTATCTTGAGGGCCGTTCTTGATCGAATTCCACATGTCAACATCATTGTAACACACGGCAGCCTCGAATAATACCTTCAACTTGGTGAAATTTTCCTGTTCGTACAGTCTAGGTATCTTGTTAGTGGAAATTTCTTTCTCTTCAAAACCAGATATTTTGGTATTTAAAAAACAGAAAAACAGAGAACAGATAAAAAAATCAAGTTTTGAAAATAATCAGATCTGAGAGTCAAATATTCAGATCTGATGTACTGGTTTGATTGGAGCAAGATTGAGTAATAAAGAAGCAAACTTTAATCAAAATAAGTAAAAGAAGACACCGGTAATCAGTAAATCAGGACGGAAATGAAGAACAGAGCACCTGACGTCATTCTTCAATGGAATAGTGTTCTGCTTACGTCATTGTTCTTCTTCAGATCTTCAATCAGCAACAAATTCTTTACCCGAATAGCAGCAACAAGCTCTGATACCACTTGTCAGGTCCCGTATGATCACTCACACTCAATAACTATGTCATAAATCACACAATAAATGTGTCGACAAGAGAGTTAATGACGGTTGCTATTTTGGGAAAGAAAACTGTTTTGTTAAAGGTGTAATCAGAAACAAGCAGAGTGGTTGCTGAAGGATTAATGAAAAGTAACTAACACACAAGACTCACTCAAAATATTTCCATTCATATAAACGAATCATACAAATGTTAATCTATTTAGGGTTTCTTGGTTGGAAAGTTATATCCGTACGATCCTATGACATCCGTCACACTCACAAATATTCTTTCAGAAATGAGTAGTTGATCCGTTGTGTGGAGTGCCCTAAAATATTCCTTTTATAGGCCTGATACCTCCTGACAGCTCTCATTCCTTCTAGAAACTCTAAATAAATAATACATATTCAAATTACATATTCAAAACTCTACTAAGTGTAAAAACAGGTCTTTCGGGTAGACTTTGCACATGTTGTCTTTTCCGAGTAGGCTTTGTACCATCTTGTCCTAGTAGACCTGGTAACCTTGAAGTGTGCTCGAGAATAGTTCTCTGGGTAGACTTTACTTAGAGTATTCTCCAAAGAGAATACTCACCTAGCAGACTTCAATCTTCTTGATCATATCAAACTTTGCCGACATTACCTTACGAGCAACCTTGTTCTTCAATGGTCCTTTCAACTCCTTGCTGGGAATAACTTATTTAGCAAAGCAAAGTGTGCTTGGTAACACTGTAGCCTGCTTGAGTTTAACCCTGCCCGATGTTACTTGAGATATTTCATTACTCACATCAATCCTGCTCGGACCACTGTATTATTGATGAATACCTTGCCCGATCTTCCAATCACTTGGCTTCATGAGCTTGGTTAACCAAGAGCCTACTCTGAACTAAACCTTGCTTGTCTATGAAGAACAATCTTGCTAGACATAGTGAACCCTGCTCGGATATATACTAAAGAAGAATTCTAGAAGATAACCTTTCCCGATGGACAACATACCTTGCTAGGGTAAGTAAACCTTGCCCGGGAATCCTAGTGTGCTCGGATTCCATACTTAGCGCTTTCAGAGAAGGTTGAGAAGATTCCAATCTTTCTTATCTTCCTTACAGGTCAAATCTTTGACTCAACAGATTGAAAATGATCAAAATGAATATCTTTCGAGTAAACTTGACTATTTACTTGTTGTATAGCTCTATTGAGTAAACTTGGAATATTTTCAAGCATACTTCTTAAAATATTGTTTTACTTATTTGTTGAATATATCTGAATACTTTATTTATAAAATTGCAAGTGTTTTTGAGTAAACTTTGTTTATTGAGAAAATTCGATGCTTCAAGCAAACATCTATATTAAAATTAATATCTAAAGTGTTCTTCAAGGATACTTGCAAATTTCAAGAGTTATTGAGCAAACTTTGTTTCTCGAGTACACTTTATGCTTTGAGCACACTTTTATGTTATTATTTAACTTTATAAGTATTTCCAAGCATACTTTGTATTGTTGAAGTATTTTCGAGCAAACCTTGTTTTTCAAGTATACTTGAAAGCATATCTCCGAACAATGTTAACTCTTTGTTTGTCTAAGTAGAATGGAATAAACTTTGTGTTGGTAAGGTAATCGAGTGAGTTTTGACATTTAGGAATATTTCTAAGTTACTATTTTGGGATCTTTATTGATCTCGAGCAAAGTTATATATTTAAACAAATATACTTGATTACATAACTTGTGATTAATTTCTCGAGCAATATTGTATAGTCGAGTAAGCTTCATTCATTTTATTTACTTAGTATATTTCTATTAACTTTAAAACATGAGCAAACTCTGGGAACGAGCAAGGTTGGATAAAATACTTTATCGAGCAAGCTTTGTGCTTGATCATTTGAAATCTGGGGTTTTGGCAGTATTCATGTACTAAATGAAAAAAATCATTTTAAACCCACTCTCAAATGAACACAACATACACCATAATAGACGGACTTAGAAAAATTTTCATTCATCTTTTCTCTCTCTCTCTCTCTCTCTCTCTCTCTCTCTCAATCTTCAATTATCAAACGCTTGCTGGCGACCTAAGTCACCCAACCGTTTCTCACTAATCCTACCCGAAAATTGTCATCCACTTAGTTCTGACTTGGTAAGCTTTAATTGAATTATTTCTGACACTCATTATATGAGTTTAGGGTTTCATTTTTCATGCTCACTGACATCTATGTTTTATGTGTAGTTATAATATTGTAGAAGAACAGGTTCATAAAGCCTATCCTTTTATGCTTTCTTCTTCTATTATATCCCCTTGCATGCTCAATTGATGTTCATAAGTGACTAATTATTGCTTTGAATATGTATTTTGTTTGTTTTTGTGCAGTAAATGGTGTATCCATTTGAGCCTAAGCACAACATGTGCACTTTTCTCCAAATAACTGAGGAGAATCGTCCACTTGAGATTATGATAAGTTGGTTTCTGCGCTCGAACCTTCTATTCCCTTTGTCTGAGAGCCCAATAATTTATAGAAATCGTCACCTTGATTTCTGGAATTCAGCCCAGTTAGAAGATGATGTGAACAATCAGAAGATAGTGGCCATTTTGCTGGGTCAGGAGATAGAGATAACTGAAAATCTTATACGAGCGATCCTCCAACTACAAGACAATTTTGAAGTCCAGTTGTCATACTCTACACAATGATTATTAAGAGTTTCCCAAGAGACTATGGGCTATCCGGGAAACATTAATGAGGGTCAATTCCAAAAGGGGATGTTTCCGATGCTTTACCGATTCCTAATTCATCATAGTATCCAAAGTTTAACTCCAAGAAAGGGTACATGGACCCTGATGAGTAGAGAGATATCAACAACGACTATGGTTGTAGTATATGACCGCCCATTTAACTTTTCCAAAATGATATTTCAGGGCTTGGTCACAAATTTGAGGAAGGCTGATAAAGACAGATTCTTGATGTATCCTCGATTTTAACAGATTGTATTCAACATTTTACATTCTGACCTTCCAACAACTGGTATAACACATGTGTTACAGGACCCCAATGTGTGCTGAAGAATCAATAGATTGGGTCCAACAATCCAATTTAACCCGGAAGTAGAGTTTGATATTCTTCCATGGTGGGTTGATAAAAACATGGAGATAATAAAGGTTCCTATGTTACCTATGGTGGGAAATGATGAGGAAGAGACTGATGAAAATGAGGAGGATGACGATGATAGTGATAATAATGGTGATAATGATGGTGATAATGATGGAGGAGATGAAATAAATGGAGGTGAAAATGTTATTGAAAAAGAGAATGTGGATGAAGGAGTAGCTGTTATGAATAATCATGTGGTACAAGTTGAGGGAGAGATTGTGCATGATGTTGTTTCTACACTACCTGTTACACCACCAACCCAATAACACCAAAAGACCAATTCCATGAACCCCCACCTCACCTTTCCCAGACCTTCGAACCCTTTATTCCATCACCACCATCTTCCCCACAAACCCAAACTAAAACCCAAACCTAAATTGATCCAGAATTAATCCCATACAATCTTATAAACCAACCCAACACACCATACCAATCCCCAACACACTAAATAACTATGAACAACATGAAACATCTTTATCCCCACCTACCCAAAGCCAAACACCTTTAGTCCAAACAACCAACCCTTTACCAAGCACCAGTGAACATATTATTCAAGGCCCACCTCATAAACCTATACCAACCCAATCTTCTGAATCAGACCCAATTTTTCCACATTCATCTCATTACCTATTGAAAAGAAATTTTGACCTCATTGTGGAGAACTATGATCTAAAGACTAAGAATCATGAGTTAAAAAAGAAACACAAGGACTTGGAATCACAACTGGAACATGCCCTATTAAAAATTCAAACCTGGAGCTGATGTTGAGAAGACCTCAGATGCACCAAAATAGGAGGAGAATATACATGTTGCTAGTGAGATTGCTGTGAATGTTGTTGATAATGCCTTGAAACTACTTGGTGATTTATATGTTAGTAGTGATGAGAATGATGATGAGGAAAGGGAGGATGTGAATGATGTTGATGATGCTGATTCTCATGATAATGATGATCCTAAAAGTGATGTGAATAATGTGAAGAATGAGGATGTTGTTGATGAGGCTGTGAATGTGAACGATGTGAATGAGGCCGATGATGTGAATTTGATTATTGAAAATGTAGTAGAGGAAATAGTTGATTATGTGATTGGAAATAATGAAGTATTTACTGATGCAGAAAGTGACAAAATAGTTGTAGCTGAAGATGTTACTGAAGAAGTTGCAATCTCTGATGAAACTGTTATATTATCGGACAAAACAGAAGAACCGAACACTGATTTTGATGAAGTAAGTTTTGATTTAGTGAAGAAGAATGTAGTATATGAAGAGTTGGAGGAGTTAATGAAAGAGATAGATTAAGTCCCACCAACTGTAGTAAGGGAAATTGGACCATCTAGGCTGGTAGATGAGGATGAGGAGAGAAGGAGAGAAAAAGGAAAAGCAGTAGCTGAACATGAAGGCCAATTGTTAGCCATTGAAAAGGAAAGAAGTGGAATCTAGTGATGAATTATTATTTGTTGATGAGTTTGCAGATGAGGAAAAGAAAAGACATAATCAAATCATACATGAATGGATTCAAAGAGACATTCTGAATGACTGTTTGACTTAGAAGGAAATTGATGAATAGAGGATGATTATGGAAGAATTTGAATTGAAAAATAAGCTAAGTGAAGAGAAAAGGGAGATAGAAGAGGAGGTTATTGAAGTTACTACAAACTGAAGAGGCAGACAATACTCTGGCCATTGTGATCTATAAATTTCAATATGAGATTCCTCAAAGACTACCAATTGCTGAACCCTTGAATGAAGATGCTGATAAGCAATTAGTGACAGAATTTGATGCCAAAATAATTCAGGAGGAGATGATTAAAGAGGCAAATGATAAGGCCATTGAAAGTCTGTTAAATGAAATTAAGTCAAATGAGAGAAGCTGGCAAGTTGATAATGTGAAACATGTTAGGAAGAGGAAGAGGTTTGGAAGTGATAACATAACTGGAAATGTGATGCCAAAGGAAAAGAAGAAGAAGAAGAAGAAGAAGAAGAAGAAGAAGAAGATGGATGAGAAGAAGGAACAGTGGGGATAAGAAAAGGAAGAATGAAAGTCAAACTGAAGAACCCATACATGCTAACCCGTTGCAAACACTAAAGCCTAAAGAGTATGAAGTAAATGAACCTCACATTGGATCCTTTGAAGATATATCAGATATGGAGGATGATGAGGAGAAAAAATAATAAAAGATTAAGAGGATGGACATGCTTCTCCTCAAATAAACTTAACTGATGTTCATATTGAGAATATAAAGGTTAGACTGAAGGAATTGAAAAGAGAAGATCCAAGAGTGATAAGTCTTATGGCCCAAGGTTTCAGGTTTGACGAATTAGATGAAATGTCTGAAGAAAAAATTGATCTACTGTTTGAAAGAAAAGAGAAGAAGTGAGAAAGATCAGAGAAAACCAGAATAGAATTATAAAGCTGTATCTGACTTATCACAAGCTACACAACTACATTGAAGAATAGCTGAGCAACATGAATATTAAAGACTTAGAAAGTTTGTTCAAAGCTGTGGAATTGAAAGAAGCAGAGGAGGAAAGGAGAAGACTTGAACAGATAAAAATTGATGAATTAAAAAGAAAGCACAGTGTGGTGAGAAAATTTGGAGGAAAAGCTGGAATCCTTGAAGAAAATGGTATTCCGTTTGAACACGTTGAACTTATGCAAAAGAAAGATGTTGAAATGTTGTTCAGACGGATATCACAAAAATTGAAGGATGAAGCTGGTGCTCCAGCTGAACAGTTGAAACAAATGAGGATAAAGGAGACGAAACAAAGGCTGCTAGAGCTATGGCTTGGTCTGCAGAAGAGAAAAAGAGAGAATTGTCAAAAGATAAAGAAACTCTTCTTGAATGATTGATGGAAGCCAGGGGCAGGTGATGAAGTGAGGAATCTGATTGCAGAAAAAAAAAGAATTGTATGATTCAGCACTTCATAAATACAAGAAGGAGTTGAAGGATCAATCTAAAACTGATAAACCAACTCAAACTCCTTCTTTGTTGCCTGAAGTGAAGAAAGAACCCTTTGACGTTGATTCAAAAACAAATCTGATGCCCTAGGAAGATAAGGAAAAAATTAATACTCTCAGGCAGGCTATGTTGAAGAAAGGAATGTCAGCTGGAGCATTTGATAATTTTGGCAAATCTCAAATAAGAGATCTATTTTATAAAGAAAAGGTTTACTGGGATCAAGTTGAAGATGAGCCTAGAAGATTGATGTCCCTACAATCATGTCCAAGCAGACAATCTGTACAAAGAGCAAGATCTCCTTCAAAGGAACACACTGACCGAGAAACAATTAAGACGATCAAGATCATGCCCAAAGAAGGGGGTGACTATCTAAAGCTAATCATGTTGAAGAAAAAAGACACTGTGAAAATATATGAAGCAAAAGGGCATGTGAGAAAGCCCCAACCAAAAAGAAAGTATACTTCAAGGGCTTCCACAACAAGTGTCCCACTCCCTACCACCAGGTCCAGGTAGCAAAGACAACAAAGGCCACCTTTTAGTGTGGACCTACCAAAGAATCTGACTTTGGATTCAATGACCAAAATTCTCAAAGAGATTATGTCAATGACCACCTTCTAGCTGAGAACCATAGTATTCAGGGATGACTTCCGAGACATCAACAGGGAACAGTTGGAAGAATTGGATAGTCTGCATCTTTATGATTATCAGCAGAGGAACCAGTTTGCAGAATAATAAAGGAATGACCTATCTAAATACTTAAAAGAACAATCAAGAGAGGGATTTCCTTCGCTTAAAAAGAATATCAAGTTGGAATACACTAAGGCTGAGAAAATCAAAAGGCAGAGAAGGATGATCGATATAAGAATGAATGAACTATCCTATGGAAAATCCAGGAAGGCCTCTAATCCTCTTTCCACAATGAAGGAGTATATTAGTATGAGAAGACAGATGACCAGGCCGAATTATGATGTCCAATGAAATGGACGAATCTATCAAGTTCACTATGTAAGGCAAACTTAATCTTTCATCTTGAAAGATTATGAAGGTGTGGCATTGGAAATCATTGAGCATTATACCGATCTAGAATATCTTCATGTGGATTATCTTCAAGACATTGTGAGATGGAATCTTCCAACTCAATATTCTTTTCACAGGGAGATATCAATATTTCAACAAAAGGCATTTGTTGTTAGGCATGACAAAAGATCTGAAGCAGGGAGCTGAAGAAGATAAAGACCTTTTGTTTTTAAGTATGTTATTTTGATTTGTAATGTCCTGAAGACAACATTTGAATATGTGATTTTTCTTTAACTATTGTAATTTTTTGCTTTTAGAATTTGATGTGTATTTTAAGAAAAGGGTTAGTAACCTACATGTGTTTTGGTGCATCTGAGTTTGTTCTAATCTACGGGGAGATTGTTAGGATCAAGACTTGTCAAAGAAAGATTGGATTCTTCTCAACTCCTCAAAGAAATGGCTAAATATGGAATACGAGCAAACTTGACACTTCGAGCAAGCCTAGAACTTATTCAAGCAAGGTATTTTACTATCGAGCAAAGTTATCTTCTGGAATTCTTCTAAGTGTTAGTTCAAGAAAACTACACTTCATCAAGCAAGATTGTTCTTCAGTTGATCAAGGTTTGTTTCAGAGCAAACCCTTGACTTAACCATGCTGAAACCAAGTAATTTGGTGATCGATCAAGGTTCAATAAAAACAGTGATCTTAAGCAGACTTGAAGGAAGTTATGATGGAATTATTCTAAGGACTTCTACGAGGAAGGTTCAACCATGAACAAGCTACAGTGTTACCAGCACACTAAATTTGTTTAATTAAGTTAAAGATAAATGGTTGAAGAGACCAAGAAGAACAAGTTTGCTCGTAGGATATTATCGAGCAAAGTTTGATATTGTTATGAATATTAAAGTATGCTTAAAGAAAATTTTCTAAGGAAAATATTATAAGTAAAGCTGGCTCGGTGAAATGTTCCAAGCACACTCATGGTTACATGGTTTGCTCGACAAAGAGGAAAGCTTACTCGAAGACCTTTTACACTTGTAATATTTGAATATGTTTTGTAACAATCTATAGGGTTTCTAGAATGTCTCAGGTGTGCCTATTTAAGTAAAGGTTAGGTGACATTTATGAGGAACAGAGCAAATATTGAGTGATTTGACGGCTGATACACTTTCTTTGCAAACGAAATATTTTGTACGGAAAGTAGCCTCAAATCTGACATTCCACCTAGAAACCCTAATCATCATTCATTGTATTCTTAGATATATTAATGGAAATCTTTTGAGTGAATTGTGTATGTTTTTTATAATTGTTCACTTTTTACAATACCTTGAATATCATTGATTCCGCCTTTGATGTTCATCGGGTTCTTCGCACTAGCATCTTTCGTAACCATCTTGTCAACATTCGTTTGTTGGTTGTGAGGTTGATTAGTGATAGATCGATCCTGACAAATAATAATTATTTACCAATTACATTAAGTATATAATAATAATGTACAACTAATTAATTATATGACGTTAAGTTCATATAATAATGCATTTTTAATAATCATGATAATGATAATATAAATACCTAAATATCTATATAATCTATCTATATTATTCGTACATCTATAATATACTATATTATTATTATTATTATTATTATTATTATAAAGCATGAGGCAAGGGTAATGTAACATGTAATGCACAAGGAAAAAATAGAAGATAAAATAATACTAAACCCAATATACTTCATAATAAATGAAAGGTATTATATTTGTAAACTTTTATTTGTCATCAAAATTGCATTAAATTATACTAAAAACATAGTTAATAACCCTCACTAAACTTTATAGATTAATAAAGATACAACTGAATCATCACTCCCTGCTTTCTCAAAATTTAATTACTGTAGTCAGTTATCCCCACCCTCTCCCCTTTATAATTACCGCATTCATCCCTTCGTCCGTTACCACCCTCTGCCCTTTATAAGTACCCCCCCTCACGAGCCGTACATCCTAATACCTCGATTTCCCACAGGTTTGTTTATTACTATTTATAATGATTAGGATTTATAGTTTTTATCTGGATTATGTTAGGTCTTCATTATTGAGAAAATTGTTATTTGTTGTGGTTGATTTACAAGTGTGTTATAGCTAATAGTTTATTTAATTTGGGATATTCTGTCTCAACATTAGCACTCTGCTAATCTTAAACAAGCAAGGGTGATTCTTATTATTTAGTTTGGTTAATCTAGGGTGGTTAATTCAAACTTCAAATTGACTAACAACAAAACTTAATTTGATTTGCTTATTATTAAGACATTTGTTTCGGCGTTTCAATTCATATTTAAACCAAGAACAACAACAACAACAACAACAACAACAAACAAAGCTATTTAATTGTCAAGTAAAAACAAAATATATTGGTGTGACACTGAACTTTGGCATCAAGAAAGAATTTTCTTTTTTTTTGTTGTTGCTGTTAGGATCTGCAATATTAATTTATAGACGTTGACTTATTATATGGTGGCTCATGTGCTATGTTAATTGACCAGTAGTCACACTTCATATCATTTGGTTATACTTCTTTTTTGTCCTTGTTAATTTAAAAATATTATGATGGTTATGGTGGTTATACAAGAATGATATGGATGACACACTTAACATTACTACCACATCGTAAATCCTTTGGCGAATGCGTTAGTAGGTGCTGAGATAAACCACATATTTTATTTGACTCGGGTTTATGTTAGTAAATATTATTGTTTCATTAACAAGAACTCATATTTATTAAGAAGTTTTGCATGTCTAGAATTGTGATAAAGGAAAGCCGTTATGCTATATCTCTTGCTAAATTTTATAAGGATGTGCAAATGTTATAGACTTATTCTTTGTTAACGTTAGTTTACTTATCTTTTTTTTCCCGGTTTGTTATATATATAGATATATAATAGTGGAGTTTCTTTTCTTCAGAAAGAAAGGTATGAGTATTTCTTATTTGAAAACTGATAAGAATCATACCGTTTGGACGGGTTCAAAACCAGGTTCATCTTGTTTCCTACCTAGGGGTTTTTTTGTGGTCTCACTGAAAGGATTAATAGGGTCAAACATTTTCTTACAAAGGTTACTGCTCTCAGTTCTGGTTATTGTCTGTCGATCTCTCCTTTATATATGTTGTTGACGAACATAATTCTATGCTTGATGCAGAACCTTGTCACTTTTATTTCGTTTCTTTTTGTGCCTCCTATGATTTGCAAATGTTTTGTTTCATAACAAGTCTCTTAAAATGTATGTTTTTTAACAAATTGAATGCGTGAGTTTTTGCCTCCTATAGTCCTATTAGAGATGTATTATATACATTAGATGCTATCTTGGTTGTTTTGACATTTAGGTTTGTATAGTTAATCACAATTTACTTGAAATTTTGGTTTTTTCGTGCTTTTATTTGGCTTCATAAACTGACAATTCTCATGGAGGGAGTTAAATTCATAACTCATACATTGTAAGAAAGCCTAAAAGAGTGTTGGAATTTGAGCGGAAGTGATAATGATTTATATTTTGTACTTTGTAATTATGTTGGATCCCGTATGTGTATCAATCCAGTAACAATAACAATAAAAGATCTCAGATCTGTGTATAATCGATTAATACTTTAACTATAGATCTAACTCATAATTACGTATGATTAAGTGTTGTATATGTGTATATATTATCAGTATCAGTAATTGTATAATATTAAGGATGAAGATTGAGAGAAGATTTGGACCGAGTTTCGTTAATTAATCTCTCAAAGCTTAAATTATGTGTGAACAGTGTTCACTATTTATAGAAGATAGGTCTGGTTCGCTAACATCCCCTAGCGAACAAGACGCTACTTCGTTACATACATAAATCAGACGAAACACCCCCTGATTCGTTAACATCTCCTAACGAATCAGGGGAGACTTAACTTAATGTCTAGTTCGCTAAACATCCTTAGCGAACTAGCCTAATACCTTAACGAACTATAATACAAAATAATTGTTTATTACATTAAATCAAACGACAAATACGTTAACGACAATTACAAAGACTCATGCACTAACAGACACCCCCTTGTCTTGAGCTCTTTGTCTTTAAGTTACTTGAAGCGCTTGGATCGCCAGTCTCTGCAACTATGAATTCCATTTTCATGACAAACGCGAACAACACGTTGGAATTGCATAGCCAGGTCGTAGTCTTCATTGCGCTCGATCAGAATCTGTTTCCTATGTAGCACGTCATTTCTGTTTCAGATAAATTAACCAACCACATCGGGTCGATTATCTTGATAAGCTCAGTCTTCAGTCCTTTACCAAGTACAATGACGGCCTCGCCCGTACGATTGTCATAGTACCAGCGGTTTAATGAGAGATGCATTTGTTGGGGCATCGTCTTCACCGGCACTTGTTTCATCGTCTTCGATGGCTTTACTTTAAGAACAAGTTTCTTCCAGCCAGTCTTTGGATCAATCTCGTCAATGCGTTTACGTCTCGGGACTTGGGGCTTGAAGAACTTGAACCCATGATTAACTTCGAACAGCAAGTGTTGATAAAACCACTCAGCTGTCCGGATGCCACCACGATTGATAAATGGACGCCCCGCGAGGGTACGAACATCCCAACGCGGTAGTGTAAGAACATCCATTATTTTCTTGTAGTACTGAACTCCCTTCTCCCATTTAACTATACATACCTTAAGCTCGGAATCATATAGCCATGAGATGATATCACCATGAACCTTGGATACTGTCTTGAAAGTAGTTACTTGATTTTCTTTGACCCATGCAGCTGCTATGTCTTTCCGTTCTTGATCAACAAATCGATACGCCTCGATAATCTTACTCGTAGCTTTAAATTTGAACAATTTAGCAATATCCTCATCAGTTGGGTTCACAATTGAGTCAAAACGAGTATCCACAACTTTCTTTCCCTTAGTCATCTTCTCCAAATCATCCTCAGCTGCTTTAAAAGTCTGCTAATTAAATACGGCAGCACCTTGATCAACGTTCGTGTGTTGATACAAGTCAGGATACTCCTCAGCAGTGACGTCTTCCATCTCAACATCCTCATCTTCGTAAATATAATCCATATTCATTTGACTAATTGGATCATCTGTTAAACTTTCCTCATTCACCACTTCAACATCAGGCTCAGTTTCTAACACAGTCAACGGTTCGTCATTCAATCCAAGCAGTATGGAAATTTGCTCTCGTGTCAGAGACCTGTCAACAAATTCACCCACTTCTATCTCATCTTTATTCACCATACTTCTAATCACCCCCTTTCCATCCATAAATATAACCGTGTCAGCTTCAATCATCTCAATTGGTTTAGCAGCCGAATAGTCACGATAAACAACAATCTGTTTTTTAGAATCGTCAACAGAACTCGTACCCGCACCTGACGCAGGGTCTTGAGTTTTTTTAGGCTCACCACCAGAACCAGAATCATCATCATCAGGATCTTCCTCATTATTCTTGATCTTTTTCAAAGCATCATCTTTGCATGTCAATTGCAAAATCAGATCTTCTTGTTCTTTCAGTTTCACCCCCTGAGACTCAACAATCTCACGTAGGGCCTTGGTTTCTTTTTGACAGAAGGAAACATAACTAATTAGTTTCTTCTGATTCTCCATTAGGCGTTCTTGATTTAACCGATCAGCAGACATCTGGTTCTCATACCAATACAGAAGATTTAAAAGCGTTTTTGTCTCACGATTTGGTGGCAAAGCATTCAAGGATGGATGAACTGGTTGGATTGGACCTTGAGGTCTTGTAATTCTCATAAATGAGAGATCACTAGGAGGAGGAGGTCTCATAGATGTTGTTGGAGGAGCTGTAGCCACTGTAGCAGTCAGCAAAGGTATTTCAGTTAACGCTGATTGAGGAATCATACCCAACTGCTCATGTGAAACCATCGTCGTTGTCAAAGTCATCGCCGGAGTGCTAGTTGTAATTGGCACTACCGGGCATTGAGGTGTGGTTTGACGAGGTTGAGGCACACCAATGATAACACCAGCCCCAGCAGATACACGTCTCTTCTTTGATGGCTCACCAGTTGCCACTGCCTTGCCTTTTCTCTTTCTTTCTTGTTGAGCTGCAATAGTGGCAGCTAATGCAGCCTCAACTGTGGCTTGTTGCTCTCGAAGAGCTGCATCACCACTACCACCATTTCCACCTTCATTACCCCCATCATTACCATCATTCCCATCGTCACCATCGTTCCCACCTTCTCCTTCCTCAAGCTCGGAATCTGAATCATCATGAATCCAGCGATCCTCGGAAGGACATACATAATTAGGATTAACGATATGACCAATTATTCGTTTATCCGCTGGCCTTC
Organism: Bidens hawaiensis; assembly: GCF_021521415.1. Taxonomy (NCBI): domain Eukaryota; kingdom Viridiplantae; phylum Streptophyta; class Magnoliopsida; order Asterales; family Asteraceae; genus Bidens; species Bidens hawaiensis. The sequence goes on along the minus strand of NW_027496850.1, from coordinate 39,033 downwards.
CCTTTCTATAAATTGACATTCTAGGTACTGTGTCTGCCGTCATGTGTTCCATAGGAAGCTTATCATTCACCAAGTTCTGATCAATAGCTAAATTAGGTATCAAATCTTGAATAATCAACTGCAAGAACCGAGGATACATTAAAAATTTCTTCGACTGAAGCGTTTGCTAAACTTGTTCTGTCAAATGATCGAAGACAAGCTCGGAGTAGTTGAATGGCTTGTTGAGGATTAAAGCCTCAAAGGCTGATTGAAAACTGAGTCGACATTCGTCAAAGCCACCACGACGACCACTCATACAATGAATAAGAACATGGAGAAGATACTTGTATGGTGGGCATAATCCATTCTTGTTCAACATAGATTTATCAATGTCTCCACCATAACGCACACGTGTAAACAAACCCTTGACCAGTTGCCTATCAAATTCACTTGGGTTGTCATCAGTATCATCAAATCGAAGCACACGCCGAATTACTAAAACATCAATTGTAATAGGAGTCTGATTAAACGTGGCTCGAATATGCTTCTCCACCTCCACATACTCAGCTGTATCCTAAAACCGCCTGATTATTCTCAGATACACCGTAGGTCGAGCAGTGATAGCGTAATGTATCACTGATCGTCTTAGAAAAGTCAACATATCTCCAAATGTAGCAACATCAGCAACATCTTGATCAACATAGGCACAGATGTTATGTTTCTTATCAAACGGTAATAAAATAACATCGTCATGCTATTCTTGAGGAGGTTGCTATTGTGGTGGTTGTTCTTGTGGTGGTTGTTCCTGTTGCCCTTGATCAGCAACCGGTGGATCTTGATTCACTTGATCAGCCATTTTACTGAATGAATATAAACCAAGATAAGTAATATGAAAATTAATAAACGTATATCTATTTATTTATAAATGGTGTATTTAATTTCATATGATATGTGTAATTAATTTATTTTACGCGGTTAAACGATTAGAAGAAATCATTAATGACAAAGTTTAATTAATTTCAATATGTAAAAGGACAATGTCATTCGTTAGATTATCCCTCTGATTCGTTACAAACTTGTAACGAATCAAGTGATTCACTATCAGGTAAATAAGATAACGAATTAAAATTAGCGAATTACTATAAAAGAGAACGAACTAGAAACTAGTTCGTTAAGAATTGACGAATCCACATGTGATTCGTTAGATAACTTATTCGCTATTCTAATTCATTTGAATCTTTAACGAATTGGACACGAAACAGTTCCAATTTGCTAAAGTTAACGAATGGCCATAAAAGCTTAATCTTTGACTATCCTAGTCAAAGTCAAAATCACTAAGAACATCGACGGTCAACTAAGCCAAACCAGATTCAATTTGTTCATGCTTATCGTAGAGTAATCAAAACAACAAATTTTTCCAACTCGGAATCGCAATCCGAAGCTCAAGGTGTTAAGATTGAGGCTTAACACCATGACATAAACAACACGAATAAGTAAGCTAAATAGAGGCTAAAACCCCAAACCGATTAATTTTCAATCAACCTAGCAAACGATAATCAATCATTGATTAACGTCTACCCAAGGTCTCGGAATCACATTCCGGTGAAAGTGAATCATAAATAAGTTATATGATCACAGTATATCATTAATAAATTAGGGTGTTTGAACTCGAAAAACCCTTAGAACACAAAAGGTCATAATTAGTCTATTAAAACACCGTCATTTTTGATGAAAATCACATCGCTGTGATCGTTAATACCTTAGCAACACAATGATATCCTTGAAATGTCACATTTTGATGGTCAAATTTCAGAGAAAAATTTGAAAAAGGTGACTTTAGGGTGAAGGAAGATGATAAACAATTTATGGACTGTTCGTTTGCTTTGTCTTATATAACCTTACACGTTTCCCGAAGTACCTTTTGTACGAATCAAGCGATTCGTTTGAATTCTGCGATAACGAATCAGGCAATTCTTTAACCCAATTCGCTATACCAGAATAACGAACTAAACATAAATCGTGTATTGATTCGTTACATATGTATAGCAAATTAAAAATGGTTCATTACAGAGTGCGAAAGCGAAATAAAGGGCGAACTAGAGACTAATTCGCATAGAAACCATCTAATTCGTTATCCATGTATAGCGAATTATCATTTATTTAATTTTAAATTGAATACTTTGATGAGATAAATAAAGAATTAATTAAATAGAAATAAAAGTCAACTTAAAACCATTACCAAGACCATTTTATCCCAATAATTGAATACTTTAAAACCGTTTCACTATTTCGAAACATAAATTAAATTATTAAATAATATGTAAAGAAAGAAAAATAGAATATTTTTGGTATTTTGTAAAAATTTTAAAGAATGTATGTACAAAGAAATATCCGACCCCCCCCCCCCCCTTTTTTTTAAATTGAACAATCTTTTTGTGTTTTTCTATGACTTTAACAAAAGCAGTACATATTTTTGTGTTTTTGTTGAGTTTGAGCAGAGAATCATATTAACCATAGTGCCCTTCCATCACAGTTTTATATTTCAACGATATTAAGACTGGCGTTTAGTCGATCATTGGTATTGTTGTCCACTTAAATCTAATAACAAACTTTCAAGTGTTTTTGTGATATGATTAATTGATTCAATTATAGCATAGAATATCAGAAACTATCAGCCTCTAATCTTGGTTCAAGCTTAATTTGATTTTTGCCATATAACCCAAACTTGACTTAAACCATTATATTATTGATCAAAATTAGTTTTCAAGAACTTTAAGAGCAATGCATTGATTTTCTGTTACTATGAGTGAATATGCACGAGTCCATCTGTCGGCTTACATACATTGTATCCCCTGGGGTCCGTTTCTTAATGGTATTAAGACGCACGCAAGGGAGGAACCATGTATGACTAAAAGCGGATTTTGATCAAGTCAGTAATTTGGTTTTGTACGAGGTACAATAGTGATCAAGTTTAATGACTTTGGGTTTGCTCTAAAAGAGAGTGAAATATTCATGCATATGAATACCCAGATGATTAAGCCGCATAGAGACTCACAGTGTCCAGAACCTCAAAGCTTGTTATTTGCTTTATTTTGTTTTTGGATGATCAAACAAGTATAAGGCTTGAGTATGACAGGTTATTACATTTCTGCCATCCTTACCAAGACTTTTCCTAGTGACTAACACCCCTTTCAATTTGGCGTTTCTTTATGTTTATATCACATACTTTACTCTACTTGGTTGTTTTAAAACCTACCAATGCACCAATGCAATTAAGCACACAATCTTTTAAACTTACTTCTTGCTAGACTTGGGGTTAAGATAATCAATGTACTATCATTTTCTCTTTTTGCTTCATAAACTCAAAATTTTGAGGAGCATAAAGACAAATAAAGATAACCTTAATCTCCCCAGTTAACATAAGTCTATAAATAAATGACTGTTCTATCAATTCAACGAGTGAATAATAGGACCAAGACATGAAAGCATGCTTCGCAAACTTAAAAAACCGACATAATTTTCAGCGAGAAAATAATCTAAAAACGCATAACGAACGCCCCAACTATTTTCCATTATCAGGTAAATGGCTAACCTGATCATTTACAAGTAAATATCAGGACCAAACATATACATGTACATGCCCTTCAAGTGTAGATAGTTGACATAATTTTTAGCAAAAAACTTTTTGGTTTTTCTCTATACATACTTTAAAAACACAATATTTTTGTCTTTTTTCAATTTTCTTATAAACAAAATAAACCTCACATTCTTTTTGAATTTTCGGATTATTTTGTACAAACTAAAAAATACATTCTTTTTGGATTTTCAAATTTTAAAATGTTTTTGGTTTTTCAAAATATTTTAAAGGAAAACATTAAGGAAAAGAAATCACAATATTTTTTATTTTTCTGAATTTTCTAATGTTTTTGGATTAAGAAGTTTTTAATGTTTTTGGGTTTTATCTATACAAATGAAAAACACAATCTTTTTGTATTTTCTAGATTTTAATTAAGGATTTTTTTAATGTTTTTGGGTTTTATCTATACAAACGAAAAACACAATCTTTTTGTATTTTCAAGATTTTCACCCCCTAAAACCAAAATAAATTTTAAAAGAAAAATTAACAGAAAATAAAGATAGTCATCCTTGTTTAAGGACATCAGCGAGGGTCTTCAATCCGTTTAAACCAAGCAAAAGTTTAAAACGTGTTTTGTCAAAAGCTTTGGTAAACAGATCGGCTTTCTGAAAGTCAGTATGTACTTTCTCAAGGTCAATCAACTTCTTCTCAAAGCAATCCCGTATAAAGTGATATCGAATTTCGATATGATTTGTTTTCGAATGTTGTACGGGATTCTTTGTGATAGAAATTGGAGCAGAATTATCAATCAGAATAGGAGTAGTAAGAAACTTCAAACCGTAGTCACGAAGATGTTGTTGTATCCACAAAACCTGGGAACAGCAACTCGAGGTTGCAACATACTCAGCTTCGGCGGTTGAAGTGGAGATCGTTGTCTGCTTCTTACACTTCCAGGAAACAAGCCGGTTTCCTAAAAATTGACATCCTGCGGTCGTTGATTTGAAGTTGATCTTGCAACCTCCATAGTCCGAGTCGGAATAAGCAGTAAGATCAAAAGTATCATCCTTGGGGTACCACAACCCGATGTCTGGATTTCCCCTCAAATACTGAAGAATTCTCTTGACTGCAGCTAGATGAGTCACTCGTGGACTTGCTTGATACCTAGCACAAAGACAAACAACAAACATAATATCAGGGCGAGAATCCGTTAGATACATTAAAGAACTGATCATGGCATGATAGAGGGTAGGATCAACGGTATCCTCCAATTCATCCGGTGATAAATTGTGACCCACTGGAAGAGAAGTAGAAGGGATTTTTATGGCAGATATCTTGAATCGGCTTAAGACGTCGTTCACATACTTAGTCTGGTGAATGAAGATTCCGTTAGCAGACTGGTGAACCTGCAACCCTACAAAGAAATTCATCTCTCCCATCGAACTCATCTCGAACTTTGTTTGCATGGACTTCTCGAACTCCTTACACAATGTGTCGTTTGTTGACCCGAAGATAATGTCATCGACATAAATCTGAACTAGGAGAAGATCGTCACCAACAGTTTTATGAAATAAAGTGCAGTCGACAGTCCCTCGTTTGAAGCCGTTATCAGTCAGATGGTTGGCAAGCGTGCCATACCAAGCTCTCGGGGCTTGATGTAGACCATACAGGGCCTTGTTTAATCGGTAAACTCGGTCCGGATAATCAGGATCTTCAAAACCAGGAGGCTGTAAAACAAACACTTCCTCGTGTAGTTCACCACTGAGAAAAGCACTTTTTACATCCATTTGATAGACCTTGATATTCTTATAAGCTGCATATGCCGATTCGAATCGACTGTAATGTTGCAACTGGAGCATATACCTCTGTATAATCAATACCTTCTTGCTGATGAAAACCTTGCACCACTAGACGTGCTTTGTTTCTGACAATCACCCCTCGATCGTCTTTCTTACACTTAAATACCCACTTAGTCGGAATCGCTTTCTTGACTCTAGCAGGCTTGTCTATTAAATCCCAAACACCCAAACGTGAAAATTGTTGTAATTCTTCTTGCATAGCTTCTACCCAAGAAGGATCTTCAAGTGCCTTACGAGCCGTCGTTGGCTCAACTTGAGATAGAAAGCAAGTGAATTTTGAAAGATTTACAATACTCGATGAATGTAAATCAGCATATGCACACAATATGTTATTGTCACTTGAAGAAGCAACTTGATGACGTGTACGAACGCCCACATCAAGTTCTCCAATGATGTTTTCCTGTGGATGATATCCATGAATCCGAGGAGTTGGATTCTCAGGAACAACAACATTATCAAATAAGTTAGTGTAATGTTCACCAAGTTCAGGAGATGAAACATTATCATTGTCAAGGTTAATAAATCTGCAGCTTGATCATCATCAGAAGAAGTGGAAACATAATCGATAGAAACTGGAGAAGCAACTTGAGGTTCCTCAGTTGGAGCATCAGATTGAGATTCAACATCATTAGAACTTGAAAATCTTGGAATTGCCAAATGATCTTCAAAGTATGCTCGAACCAGGTCTTCGTCTATGTGTTCAGTTGATGGAGTAAATGAATTAAATAAACTATCGTCGTCAAACATCCAATCGGGACCTTTCCCTTGAGGAGGAGTTGTGTACTTTTGACAGTCCACATGGTACCATTCTTCAATACAACCAGATGTAAAGTTGAAAACCCTTTTTTTTGGAGATGCATATCCCAAGAAATATCATTCGATAGCTTTTTCTTCAAATTTACCCGCATCCTTCTTCAGCATCGTACACGGACACCCAAAAGGTTCCAGATACTTTAAATTAGGTTTTCGATTATTCAACAACTCATAGCTTGTCTTTTTGAGTCTTTTAACGGTTAGAACCCGATTAACAGTATAGCAAGCTGTATTCACCGCCTCATTCCAGAATTGGACGGGAAGCTTAGAATCAGCGAGCATTGTACGTGCAGCTTCAATCAAGGTTCGATTCTTTCGTTCGGCAACACCATTTTGTGAGGTACATAAGGTGCACTGTATTCTCGATGAATTCCTTTGTGAGCACAAAAGAAATCCAAGACAGTGTTTTTGAATTCAGTACCATTATCACTTTTGTTTGTAAAGTGATTTGATCTTGGTGATAAGATTTTGTACCAAAACCGGTGTTTGATCTTTCGAACTCATAAATAACACCCATGAGTATCTTGAATAATCATAAGTCACCACAAGACAATACCAATCCCCATAAATACTCGCACGATTCACAGGATCAAATAAATCAATATGAAGTCGTTCAAGAGGAGTATTAATGGAATTCAATAATTTAGAAGGATGTGTCTTCTTCTTCTGCTTGCCCTTTTTGCATGCAATGCAGGGATAATATAAAATTCTTTAACGAGACACCTTCCACTAAATCATTAGCCATCAAATAATTCATCTTTCTAACATGTATGTGACCCATTCTGTGATGCCATAGAATCGAGTCTTTCTCGGTTGCTTTCGAGACAAAACATGTTTCGATCGATGTGGATATCTTAGAGCTCATGTTTAAGACATAAATATCATTCGATCATGGTGATCGCATGACAACCATGTCCTCGGGAATAACATAACCCGGTTTTAAGATAAGACATTCTTTGTCAGTAAATATCGTTGTGTACTTTTTATCACAAATCTACGATACACTTAATAAGTTATGGTCCACTTTATCACAATAATTTACTTTCTCAAAAGTGATGTGACCATTTGAAACTTCACCCTCTTGTGTGATCATGCCCCCAGAATTCCCAGCAAAAGCTACATAACCCCCTTGAATATTTCTCACGTTGGTTAATAGGTCGAGATTCCCAGTGATATGACGAGAACATCCACTATCCATTATCCAGTTTTCACCAGACACAGTCTTGGATGTACCCTACACAAAAAATGAAGATGATTAGTTCAAAAAGGCAGCCCAGGCCTCAGTCTTGGTCACCTTTTGGTTTTCTCTTTGATCATTAATTTTAACAGAATTCAACTGTTGTTCAGCCACCTATGAATAAGTTACCGGCTTCCTAGTCTTTCGTCTTAAGTAAGCTGCTTGAACAATGTTTGAATTCGTGTTCCTACAAATTGGCTCATGCGGGACAAACTTTGGTTTAACCTGACCATGTGTCTCATTAACGTGAATAACCTTCCGAGGATTCACATTAGAGAACATAATATGAGTGTCATCATTATACGACGCAGGTCGTTTCCGAATCTCCTTTACCAATGGAATTGGCTTAGAGTTGTCCTTGATAAAAGGATGAAGATTCTGATAGCTCTTCTAACTACAATTCCTCACTAAATTGACCATGTTGACCGCAAAGAAAACAACTTCGCATGTCTACACGATGATGTTGAGAGGTAGTTGGAATGAATGACGCAGAAGTTTGAGGATGACTCACATTTTTGGTCATGCTCTTAGCAAACTCATCAGATAATTCAGGTTTCTTTTTCAAGTAGAAATCCAAATTAGAACAGTTCGAGAAACTCTTCAACGTATCTGTCCCAGTTGACTTCACAAATTGAATTTTATTAGCATGTTTTAAGACTTGATTTGCTGTAGTCAATGGGTCAGATGGAACTGATGTTTTCACTTGAGCATATCGACGTTCAAGATCTTGAATCTGTGACGTTTCATTGATAAAAACACTCTCAATAAGTTCAGGTTTAATGATACTTATTGGAATATCTTTTTCTATGAACATCGTGTCCATCCCTTTTAACATAAAAACTCTAACAGATGAAGGCTTAGAACTAGGAGGATTAACAAATCGCATTAAGTCCTCATCAGAAATCTTTGGTTTATCTGACTTCTTTGCTTTCACTGGTTCTTCCTTTTTCATGTGAGACTTGAATGAACCATACACAGCTTCCTCAAATTCTTGAGGTTCGCAAAGAATATGATTAGAACTTGGGATGTTCTTATTCTTGTGTATTATCTTAGGTTCTAATACGTCCTCGATAATCAATTTGTCAACATTCTCAACAAAGACCTTTTTACTTTGAACATGAGGTTTTTGAGCAGCAAATTGGGTCTTAACAGTTTCTGTTTTAACTGGTTTAGATTTTTCAGAAATAACAGTTTCTTTCTCAATCAAATCCTCTACTTTTCTAGCAAAAGGATTAATTTTGTAATCATTGTGAAATGGTGGTTGAATTTCAACAAAACCAATTCCTTTCTTAGAATCCTTTTGTTTACCAGATACTTCAATAATTTCATTCAACAGAAAAGAAGAATTTCTAAATTTTCCTAGTTTGTTCTTCAACTCAAGAACCTCATTCTCAAGCTCGGTTATCTTTGAACGATGTTTCAGAATTTCTTGAAACTTTTTGTAACATCCCGAAATTTCATAGGTAATATTAATTATATTACTTATAAATAGATGGAAAGTTTACTCGGGTTATCAGGAAATAAATAACAGAATAGGAGTTGGTATGGGTCGGGCTAGTGTCGGGTAATGGACGTTGGTTATGGAGTTGGATTAATGGAGACGGGTTAAATGAGAATGGGATTTCAGGGATATAAATACCCCCAAGTTCCCAAAATATCTTCATTTTATGTCTATTCCATTCACACACTCAAAACACACACATTCCAACCGATCAAGATTCGAAGCCGAGACCCGAGATTTTGTGATAGATCTGAGTTGGTAAGGTAAGAACAAATCCAACAAAGCTTATATTACTGTAAATGGTTAGGATTGGATAGGTTAACCGGACCCGAAACCCAAACTGCCCAAATCGGAGCCCTAAAACGTCGACTTTAGGCCAATTTGATGGTTGGGATTTGTAGGCGCCGATCATACGATTCCGTGGGTACCAAAATCGAGTTATTTGGCTAAGAAACGAAGGATTTATGGGCAAACGGATCTGCAGCGCGATAACTTCGCCTGCAAGATTAAGTTCGCCTGATGAACTTCGCCTTCAAGCGTAACTTCGCCTTCAAGCCAAGTTCGCCTAAGGTTTAACTTCGCCTGAAGCCAAGTTCGCCTAAGGTTTAACTTCGCCTGAAGTCAAGTTCGCCTGATGGCAACTTCGCTGTAAAGCTAAGTTCGCCTAGCTGGTAACTTCGCCTACAGCTAAGTTCGCCTAAGGTTAACTTCGCCTAGAGCTAAGTTCGCCTAAGGTTTAACTTCGCCTGAAGTGAAGTTCGTTTAGAAAATAAATTAAAAGCGATAAGTTAAAGTAAGCTAATACTAGGCCACCAGATTAAATCAGGCGAGTATTGATACGTGTAACTTATACAGTCAGCCGAGCTCAGTTAAAGAAGGGATTTACAACTATCGGAGGAAGAAGCAGAGTTCAGGTGAGTTTCTAGCCCCATTCCTTGTTATGTTTTCGGGGCTGCGTGCATACTCAATGTGATAGTTAATACACTTATCCTAAGAGATAAGTGTATGCCTTATGTGGATGATGTGAAATGTATGAATGATTGCTTGATGGTACGTGAACGATCTTCGGATATTGCACGTACTGTCAGGTTGTAACGCTATGTATAAGGTAAGTATGTTATGTATGTTTATGTGTATGAACGTGATAAAGATAATAAAAAAAGAAATGATAATGTATGGTTGTATGGTAACGAAGAGGGAATCGAGAACTAGGGAACCGAACCCTACTAATATTCGAGAACTAGGGAACCGAACCCTACTAATATTCGAGGAAGAAGGGTACCGAGCCCTAATAATACTCGAGGAAAGAGGGTACCGAGCCCTAATAATACTCGAGGAAAGAGGGTACCGAGCCCTAATAATACTCGAGGAAAGAGGGTACCGAGCCCTAATAATACTCGAGGAATGTAGGGCGTAATGCTCTTTATAACGTAAGATATGAAAGTAAGATAATACAAAAGAAAGTAAGAAAGTATGAACGAAAGGATATAATTTTATGTGTATGCCGTGTATGGTACATGTGATAGATATGATTGATTGCATGACGGTACGTGAACGATCTTCGGATATTGCACGTACTGTCAGGATGTAAATAAAGATATTAATATTGTATGTAATGTGAGGATGATGTATAAACATTATGAATGAAAGCTTGTCGGTACGTGAACGATCTTCGGATATTGCACGTATCGTCAAGGGAAGTGATTAGCTCCTTACATGGATATTAAATAATAACTTATAGATAGTGTTCCTTATATGGATATATATAGAGTTCCTTATATGGAAAGTATAATGTTCCTTTTATGGAAAGTATAGTGTTCCTTCTATGGAAAGTATAGTGTTCCTTTTATGGAAAGTATAGTGTTCCTTTTATGAAAGTATAGGGTTCCTTCTATGGAAAGTATAGGGTTCCTTCTATGGATAGTAAAGTGTTCCTTCTATGGGAAGTATACAGAGTGTTCCTCCTATGGAAATTCTATATAGTATGGTAATGGTAAAGGTTCTTTTAATAGATATTACGTGATGATCCTCCTATGGATATTTATACGAGGTTAAGGTAGAAATATGTGTCTTCGGATACGTTAAGAAATATATGAGAATAAAATTGTATGTTGCCTGATTAACTAGAACTCACTCAGCGTAGCTGACTTTTAGTATGCACGCAAGTGAGCTGATTATAGAGTTAGCATGAGGATGACACACGGCATGGATTGAACGGCTGGCATCTGAAGAAAGAAGTAAAGATGTTTTAAATATAAAGTTTTGTGTTATGGTATCAAAGAAAAGATTTAATGTTTTGTAACAAATGATTGATGTTTTATATTCCGCGAAAAGTTTTAATACAACTCTGATTTGAAGAACTGTGTTTATGAGTAAATCCGACGCTAAAGTAGGGTCACCGGGTTCGGGGCCTTACACTTTTGGTCATTAATCGTCATTTTTACAGATAACTCAGCTTTGAGATCGTGGTTACTTGTCGACAATGCTTCAATCTTTTCTCGAGATCTCATATGAGATTCAAGAGATTGTCGATAAGTATCCTTAAAAGAAGCAATTTCTCATACAAGATTATCATTTTGACTTTTAAAAGCTTCTAACTTAGGTTTGTTAGATTCACAATCAACACATGATACTTTAACAGATGAAGTAGCAGAGATAGAATGACTAACCTCATTGATCTTGGCCATGCAAGCAAATACTGTTGGAGATTTGTCGCAAGAGTCGTCAGAATCAGATCCAGAATCATTATTAGAAGACATTTCACTCCCACTTGTATCTTGACAATCTTTATGTAAACCAAACATAGCCAAATTTGCTTCAGCATCATTACATAGTAACCGTTGTGACCAGTCATTTTCATCAGCTAACATTGCTTGTGTTGTTGTAGAAGAAGATGGTTTCTTTTCAGCATCACTACCTCGTGGTGTAGAAGAATTTTGATGTTGACCACGAGGACCAGTGTATTCTTTCTTTGGTTTGTCACATTCCTTTGCGAAATGCCCAAATTCTTGACAATTATAGCATTTTACTTTCAATTTGTCAAAACCCAATTTCTTGTTTAAAGCTGGAAGATCTTTTCCAGTTCTTTGCATGAATCGTTTAACTTTACGGACGATCATAGCCATTTTCCACATTAAATCCATGATTTCCAAATCATCAGGATCTATCTGATCATAGTCCTCATCAGTTAAATCACTTGTGGCAATTTTACTACTTAACAAGTTTTCATATGAAGACATGAAAGCTGTCAGAAAAGCAAAGTTTTGCTCAGCTTCCTTCATATTAACACTAGGTGGTGAAGAAAATGGATTCGTAGTAGTTGAACTTCCAGAACCACCAGACAATCCAGAATTACCAGCATAATAGAAACATACTTTTGGATCATTAAACATAGTTGATTCTTTTTCACTTGCAGTTTGAGTAAGAAAAGCATTGATTGGAGAGATAGTTGAACTAAGAGGTAAACTTGCACCATAAAAAGCTGGATCTTGACTTTCCTTGGAAGATTTTTGACACTTAAGATCATATTCTCTAGCTTCGATCTTTTGTAAAAATTCAAGCGCAGTCAAATCTTCATTCAAGAAATATTCATTCTCTTTCAACACCATTAGAAATGTCGAGTAAGAACTTGGAAGCACACTCTTAATAGTGTCAATTTTATCCGTTTCTGAAATTTCCAATTTCATCTTGTCCATTTCAGCAATTAAATGAATAAACCGTGTAATCATCTCTTCAACTGTTTCTCCCTTCAATAGATTAAAGTTTTGAAACTGAAACTTGAGCATCACTTTCTTACTCTCAGCTGTGTTCCCCATACTTCTCATACGAAGATGTTGGAATAGAGAAGCACATCTCTTTATGTTACCCACTTGATGTAATATATTTTCTGGTAAAGCCATACTAAGAGTGGAATAAGCTTTTGTCTCGATTTCTAAAGCTTTCTTCTCTTCTTGTGAATATTGAGAAACGGCTTTAGGAACAAACCCAATAGTATCATCACCAATCAATGGTTCCTTATAAACTTCATCGAGACAATATGAGCAGTCAGGGTGAACAGATACCAAATGAGCCCGAAAACGAAGTTCCCACTTGGCAAAGTCACTAAACTTCATCAATCTTGGACATTTCGAATGTGAACCTATCTCGGTATCAAGTTGTAACATTTGTTGCATCAACATGTTTTGAGAAGCCAATGCATAACGAACTGTATTAAAACTTCAAGGGTATAACGAATAAGATTAACGAACTGTAAATAGTTGTAGCGAACTGTGAACAGTAGATGGACGAATCAAATCTTAACGAAGTTAAGATTGATCAGATAACGAATCAAAAGTAAATTTAACGAATCAATCCAACGCATTAGAAAGTCAACGAATCAGATGTAACAATAAGTCAAACCAACGAATTGACTAACGAATTGAAATAGCGAATTGATAAAATAAATCTTGACGAATTGAAAGGTTTTTAGTAATGAATCACTAAGGAAAGCTTAGCGAAATAGATAGCGAACCAGCTACAGTTGATTTAGCGAATCAACTATAACGAATCAGGTTGTTACAACCGTTTGTAACAAACTTTGATACCTTATGCCATGTGGCTAAGGTTGTTATGACACAAATCCCACAGTGGACACGTGTCTCACGAATCAGTTAACCCAATCAACGAATTAGATAACACGAATAAGCTATTATAGCGAACTGGCTAGCGTATCAGGTGAAATAAGTAACGAATTGGTAAACTTAATGAATGGATCAAAGTGAACAGGATAGCGAATCAACATGGCGAATCATGTTCATCTTTGAATCTTCAAAACTTCAACGAAAATTTCCAGAAATCTGGATATGATGAATACCAAACCCGGAAAACCAAAAGTTTCAGATCCGTAGTACACAATCAATTTTTAACCAAAATACACAAATTACCTATCAAAACACTCGTAACACAATCGCGAATTCAATACACCAAATCTCGTAACCGATTATCTCCGATAACTAACACAATTATTCCAAAACATCAACTCTGTTTTGGCCCATAATCCAAATCAATACTGAATCCACTCAAAACCAAATCAAAACTCAATTCCAACTCACAATACCTTATCAATACCTTTAACACCTCAAATCCAATCCAAACTAACCATAATTCAATCAGTTTACCTCAAATTGATCCAAATTCACTAAAACAGAAAACTCACAAACTAATATTTCAAATTAACACCAAATCAAGTGTAATTGAGCCCCGAAAGCTCTGATACCACTTGTTGGATCCTGTATGTGTATTATTCCAGTAACAATAACAATAACAGATCTCAGATCTGTGTATAATCGATTAATACTTTAACTATAGATCAAACTCATAATTACGTATGATTAAGTGTTGTATATGTTTATATATTATCAGTATAAGTAATTGTATAATATTAAGGATGAAGATCGAGAGAATATTTGGACAGAGTTTCGTTAATTAATCTCTCAAAGCTTAATTATGTGTGAACAGTGTTCACTATTTATAGAAGATAGGTCTGGTTCGCTAACATCCCCTAGCGAACAAGACGCTACTTCGTTACATACATAAATCCGCGAAACACCCCCTGATTCGTTAATATCCCCTAACGAATCAGGGGAGACTTAACTTAATGTCTAGTTCGCTAAACATCCTTAGCGAACTAGCCTAATACCTTAACGAACTATAATACATAATAATTGTTTATTACATTAAATCGAACGACAAATACGTTAACGAAAATTACAAAGACTCAAGACGCAAAACCGTGCACTAACAAATTAATTTATAGCTTTTGTATTGTTGGGCTTATGCAAAACGATGTTTATTTTTCAGTTAAATTGGCTTCAAAGACACCATTGTCTTAGTTCAACAAATCTAATAATGAAAATACGGTGAAGAGATTGGTAAATTTGAAGAATTTCAGTAAATTTGATGGTTTCGATTATAGAGATAATATTCAATTTATGATTTTGTTTATGTGATTTAACTTTTTTATTATTAATTTTATTTTGGTAAATACATGAAATGAGAAGTTAAGTAATTAATTATGAATCTATTTTAAACTTTCATTCTTGTCATATATACAGTGTGTTTGCGTTTACCACCCATAGAGCGTAACAAACACGCAGTTGAATTAGAGAGTAGAGCGATTCAGTTCACCATTAAAGAAGGTATTGAAACAAGACAAAATGTGTAAATCCCTTTTTGACTTTTAAATTCAAATGAGATGGTATTATTCAAAATATCATATGGTAATGTAAAATAAAAGGTTGAATCTTTTTAAATAGATCAATTTTGTCAATGAAGTTTCTTTTTTTCTTTATAGATTAAAAGTATTCGTCTTTTTATTATACTCTTGCAACATAAAACTCAAAATTTAGTTACCTCTACTAATATTAATATTATTTGTATTTGAATCTAAAGTGTGGATCCGTTACTGGAAAAGAAATGCAATGAATGCAATCATTAAAAATTATGGGAAAGGCTTCAATAACCAGAATTCCAATGCCAATAAGACATGTCAACACAAAAATTGAGTTCCTAGGTAAATTTTACTTTTCGGCATCATTAAATGACACATTTTTTGTTATAATATTTTATTATTTCTACTGTTTTATAATTTATGCATTGTCTTTTGCAGTATGGTCAATAGCTCGCATTAATTTGAAAGTCCCACCAAGACCTCCACGTTATGCTTTTATTCAGGTGAGCTTACTTTTGATGAGCAACAAGTTACGCAGCAACCACCTTTTGAATAAAAACAAAGTTTTTGGTCTTAGGGTGCGAAGAAAACACGATCTGCTGAACCCTGGTTAAAAATTCCACAACCTCCGGGACTAGGAAACCAAATGTATCAAAAGAGAAAGGGATAAACACATATTGTATTTCTTCGTTGCTGATTTTGTATTGTTTTGTTTTCTTTATAGTTTGAAGAGTCTCGTGTCGCTGAAGATGCTATTAAGGGCCGTGATGGTATAGTTTGATGGGCATAGATTAACGGTATGACATACAAAAAAGGCACCTATAACTAATTAGTTTTTTGGATGGTAATGTTCATCGCATTTGACAAAATAATGCTTTTTATTTATTAACAGGTCGAACTTGCTCATGGTTGACGTGGTAACTCATTATATACAGACCGTGGTAGTATTTATGACAATGGTTGTGGTGGTGTTTATGGTGTTTCTAAAAGACCCGATTACAGAGGTGGGAGTTACAATGTTAAAGTTTTCGTTTTACCATGCATTTTTTGGAGTGCGTTATTCTCAAATTTGTTTATAATTTATAATTCATATTTGGTGACCGGGCTACCGTCTTCTGCTTCATGGCTAGACCTTAAGGTCAATAAGGTTTATCTTGATGATAAAGATTAATGCTTAATGGCACTAAAGTCTAAAAGCTCGAACCGAGCCGACTTAAACAAGCCATGCTCAAGCTGAAACTTAAAAATAAGCTTTTTAAATAAACGAGCCCGAGCTCAAGCTCAAGCTTAAACATTATACTTCAATGAGCTATTAGCCTATTATTATCATGAATCTTCTCAAAAATAAGTTATTATTATATAACTTTTAATCCATTTTCAAGTGGTCTTGTTGATGTTATGTGGATGAACGTTCTAAATTATGTTGTTCCTTAATATCAAGTTGGTTATGTTGTTAGCTCATCTATGCTACGTTACACTTGTGTTTTTGATAACTATTTTCTCCACAGTTGAAACTTGTAGACGAGTACTGACATCAATTGCTGATTATTATAGAAATGACCAAGTAGAAAAGGCTATTCTCTATCCTGAGTTAAGATAAATCATCAAATGGGTCATGTCATGAACAGTAGAAAGAAAATATTACCGTTTGCTTTAAGCTATCTTTTTAAACGAGCCACATCATGAACTTTTGGCAGATCATTAGGCTTGCATACCTTATCAAGCCCGGGTCTAAATCTAATATAATTACTATTTGTTATCAATTTTCTACATTTTCTAAAAATAGAAATGTAACGAATGTCAAAGGTACTTTTTTTCCATGTATATATAATAAAAAATGTAATAAGCATCGCTTAGGGTATGCGTAGTGGGCAAGAAATATGGGCTACAAATGTGGTTTTAAGGCGAGAACACCGCCCTCCAGGCTACAAAAGGGGTGAAGGGGGGGGGGGGGGGCGAAATTCTTTTGTCGCATGTTTCACTGTTTGATATTATTATTTTATTTTTTATATGTGTGATATACATACATACATACATACATACATACAAACATACATACATACATATATACATACATATATATATATACATATATATATATTGGGCAAAGTTATAATAAGAAGTAGATTTTTCCTAAAAAGTGTAGAAAATTTGTTTTCACCATTATATCTATTAAAACATACCGCACAATAAACACACTTTCCATATCCACCATTAGATCAACATATCTAACGCACCAGATTACTTCTTACACTTCTTAGACACACCCCACTTTTAAAATAAGAAGTGAGGTGTGTCTAAGAAGAGTAAGAAGTAATCTGGTGCGTTAGATTTGTTGATCTGATGGTGGATATGGAAAGTGTGTTTATTGAGCGGTGTCTTTTATTTTAATTGCGGTGTGTATTATTAGATCTAATTGTGAAAACACACTTTCTACACTTCTTAGGAAACATCTACTTCTTCTAATAACCTTGCTATATATATATATATATATATATATATATATATATATATTGAAAAGGGTTCAAATAAAAAATAATTGTTTTGTGAGAAGTGTGAGAAAATTTTAAAATAAAGTGCACCACCTAAATAGGACACTATACCATGTAAATAGGAAACTATACAACATTTAGAAACTATCAATCTCAACCACTAAATCCTAGATCCAAGGGTCTACATCTATTCTAATGATTCTCACAAAACTACTGTCTTTTACGTTAACCCCACCATATATATATATATATATATATATATATATATATATATATATATATATATATATAGGATGAGTATCATTACAAACTGTTAAATTATTTAAGAACTTGAAGGAACGATTGAAACCTAACGTTTTTTATAAAATTTTTTGTATGTTAATGTTATTTGAGTGTAGTTTCATCATTTTGTATATCTATATTTATAATTACAATTTTGAAAATTAGTTTTTATACATATCTATGTTTTATTTTACACCTATGTAAATTTGGTAGTATATAAATTTTACATATATGTAAAATTGTGATTAAGATATGTAATCAAAATTTTTTATATAATATTTGATAAAACTACTCTTAAATCATGTTAGTATATAAAAAAATTAAAAAAAATGTTTAATTGTTTAGAGTTCCTAACAGTTCATAACTTTTTTGGAGTTCTTAAATGATACCAACCCTATATATATATGTATATATATATGTATATATATATATCGGGCTACAACACCACTACACCCCTAAAACTAAAACCATCATTTGTTGATTGGGCACTACATCTAGCAAGTCGCCCCATTTTGACGTCCCTCCACTACACATAGCCTTAGCATGTTGCCTTGGGCTAAGCCAACCACTTGCCTATGATGCTTCCATTGAGGTTCTTGACAAAGTTAATGTACTATCTTTTTCAAACTTTACCATTCCGAGAATACTTTTTTTCTGAATAATGGCGAACAACTATATAAATTATAGACAATTCTTCATATTACTCCAAGAATCAAGCACTTTGGTATTTAGCATAGACCATTGTTTGTTTAATCGTCTCCTCTATTTTTACTAAAATTCCTAACGTATGGATTTCATTCCCGTGGTTATAAAGGTTTTGGACATCACATGATGGTGATATTATTTCGAATACTTTTTGATGTTCCAACGTTTTAGAAAAATCTTGAATTATTGTTTGTTTTGATGGAATCATTGTCTAACAATGTGATAATTCTATGAATTAGAGATGCCTGCAAAAGTTTTAATCGAACATAAGAGGGGAAATTGTAATCAAAGCGTGTTCACTATATAACTGTATTAAAACAAAGATAGTTTTTTAATGACTTTCTTATAAATGAAACATCTTAAATAATTTTGTTTTAACTTCTTATCATTTGGATGACAATTGACACATGGAATGTAGTTGGAGTCTTGGAGGGATCCTGATGAAGATCTTGAGATAGATGAGTGGTTTTGTATGGATGAACCAGATGATATATATATATATATATATATATATATATATATATATACACACACACACTAGTAGAATACCCGTGCGATGCGGCGGCGTCGATAATTTACAACGCAATACATGTTTTTTGTTAGTTTATCAATCCTCTTGCGATACATCATATAGTACGGTAGTCGTTGATTATTTCTTTAGGCTTTTCTATGTTTATTTCATCCGTTTTTTGAAGTCATTCCAGTGAGGTTTACACGATTGGTTATGCGTGATGTGATTCTCCAACTTCGTCACTTTTCATACATATTTCACATAATAGTTGTAACTAAACTTATAAAGATTAGTGTGATATAATTAAATCAATAAAAAAAATTATTTGTTCAGTTTAAAATAAGCCTGCCAAATATAACCCATTAAGGTATTATGCGTTAAAATAAAATGTTTAATGGTTTAGAATTAGTAAAAACTAAAAAGAATAAAAAAAAAATTGAAATTGTTGGGTTTTAACAAGATTATCAAAGTCCATATAACCCATTATATGTTAAAACGCAACGGATAATAAAGTTTTAAATCTTGTTAGTTTGATAAATATAAAACCGATTTTATATAGATTAACCCAATGCCCGGATCCATATACAAAATACACGCTACCGAAACAACCATAGGGTTATGCATGAATCATACCTTTAAGTCCGAAAGATAAAGAGGATGAAAGATATGAACGGCTAGCTTCCAATGGAGGAAGCCTCAAGCTTGTATACCCAACGAGCTCCAACAAACACCTTGGTTGCTAGGGTCCTAGCACTTTGCAAAAACAAACCCTTTTGTCTTATTCTTCTTCTTGTTCACGGCTCAAATGAGGAGAGAAAAGAGAGAAGAAATGTGTGTGAGAGAGAAGGTGTAAATATTATTTACCCAAGAATTAAGATCCTCCAATGGTATCTGTTGCATATCTCGAAAGAAATAAAAGGAGGAGAGAGAAGAGGGAAAATGTTTTCTTCCACCCAAATTTCAAATCTTCTTTTATTACTTACAATTATTTACTGATGCGAGTTTCCAAATTGATCGACATGATTCTCGATCACAATTGGGATATGTCTTCGTTCTAAATGGTGGTGTTGTCTCTTGGAAGAGCGCAAAACAAGATGTGGTAGCATTGTCCACCACTGAATTTGAATACATCTCCGCCTCAT
This sequence comes from Bidens hawaiensis, assembly GCF_021521415.1. Taxonomy (NCBI): domain Eukaryota; kingdom Viridiplantae; phylum Streptophyta; class Magnoliopsida; order Asterales; family Asteraceae; genus Bidens; species Bidens hawaiensis. Next base: position 18,730 of record NW_027496850.1, on the reverse strand, counting down.
TGGCAGCTCAAAAAGCTGCATGGATTAGAAAGTTCGTGGCCGATCTAGGGGTAGTCCGTACCATTCTGGACCCTCTAGAAATCTTTTGTGACAACGAGGGAGCGATTGCTCAAATCAAGGAACCCCGTGCACATCAAAAGACTAGGCACATTGAGCGGAGATTCAACTACATAAGGAATGAAGTTGAAAAGGGAAAGATATGTATTCGCAAAGTTCACACTGATCAAAACATTGCGGATCGACTCACGAAGCTCCTTGAAAGGCCGAAGAATGAGGGTCATACTTGCGCCTTAGGACTTCGATATTCTAGTGATTGGATTTGATCTATTTTGTATTTGGATATCGGAACAATTGTTATTTTGACTCATTCATATGATTATGGTTTATGATTATGACATTTGAGTTATGTTCCATTTTAGCATGTTTAAATCCATGAATAAGTTAATTATTCTAAATGTCCGTAGTCGTTCATATTTGTGGGAACAAATATGAAGGTAAGACTATTATGAACTTGGATTGGTGGATATTCATAAGGTATGAATATAGAGCAAGGGTTTGCTGCCAAGGTTCATAGATATTTATGGGATATAAATATTGGACTGACCCACCCTCAAATATTATTGCATGGAATCCTTGTGATTTGTGGTCATAATAAATTGAGTAAAGGCGAATATCATAGTATCCTCCGACCTGAGATACATATTGGGTCTTGATATTCATCGACTATTATACTTTGACTTAGTTCTTCGCTATTCTAAAACATTTCAGTACATAAGGCTGAGCTCAAGTGTAGTACAAGGTGATAATGAGAGACGTATGTAGTCAATAGGGGATTTGTCCCTCTTATTCGTTGAGTGTGAGATGTCTAAGGCCTGATAAGTTAAATCAATAAAGAATGATCACTCTGTGTCTTTGGATTTGACATGACATCCGTGGCAAAAGGATAAATGATAGATTCACCTAAATCATTTCAAGTAAGGGACTTGAAGGGGATGATGTTATTGAATGGCACTTCGTCATACGTATTAGGGGTAGTAATGTCACACCCTCAAAATCCACTAACGGAGTCTTACCGTCAGAGGGTGTGAACTAACAGGATCAGAATCATTAGTTATAATCAAACCATAAGTAAAGTTTTCAAACCACGAAACATTTGAGTGTAAATAAGTGCGGAAGCGTAAATTCATAAACCAAGTGTTGCGTCACGCAGGACGACTTAAAACCCAATTAATGACAGTTTGAAAACAAGTTTGCAAAAACGATAGAGTTCAATGTAATGCATGTTCCTATACCGCGCGCCCGCCTCGGCTACCTGAGAATAACATACTAAAAGTGTCAACACGAGGTTGGTGAGTTCACAAGTTTATATAAATAAAGCGTTTGCGTTTGCGTTTTGCGTTTGCGTTTTGCGTTTTGCGTTTGCGTTTTGCGTTTTGCGTTTTGCGTTAGCATTACCAGATAATGTTAAATTAATTATATATCTATAGGTAGCTAGCCTATAAAACAAGTATTACTAAGTGTTCGACACCAAAGCTGACTGTTTATCAATTGCCTTGCCACCATGTCTATCCAGACCATGGAAAATGTGTTAGCCAAGATTACACCCGCTCGACCTCCAGTCGAGTTTAGCGTTGGGTGGGGTTTGTCAAACCCAGTAGTATTACTCAACAGTGACTCGCTATTATCCAATATTAAACGGTTCGATGTTATGAAGGACTTTAGTTGTTTCATTTGCCACTTAGCCTTTCCAAGTGATATATAATCTAATAACAAAATCTAAAGCGTTTTGGAGTATGTATTCTCCCCCAAGTAAAAGCGTTTAAAAGAGTAAAAGGGGAAACGTGAAACTCACTGTTCGCGAAGAACTCAATAACAAGTCAACCAAGAGATGCGCGTCACAGAAAATCCTCACTAACGTTATAAAACAAAAATGAGATTTTCTAAGTGTTGGAACTATTATTGAGTCTCTAGACTCGGCACATAATACCTATGCATAAGATACGTTTCGTGTTTTGTTTGTGAATTGTGTGTGACTCAACAAAACACATTGGTGATACGTTACATGTATGAACAACTATTTACGTGTCAAGTATTAGTATTGTACATTACTAGCAATTATTCCCCACAAGGGCAATTTGGTCAAAAACATAGCAATTATCTAACAACAAGCACGTTTCATGTATTTTCATATAGTTCAGCAGCTAGTTCTATCAAGACAGATTTCTACTTGAAAGATTACTCTATTCAACAGATCATAACATATCAATTAATTCACCAAAAATCGTCACAAAAGCACACATGAGTTAGGTTTCCATAACTATTTTTATTGTATTTTTATTCCACATAGTTTTCTCACAATGATCAAAACATTACAGTAAACTCACAGCAGTCAAAATCATGCGCAACAGAATGTTATTTGTTATTTCCGTTAAATGAAGAATCTAATTAATGCAAGACCAATTGGGTTAGGTTCCTAACTCAATGTACTTTCTTCCAGAAGTGGAACCAACCCATTTGGTCTTGTAGTTTATGAGATATCTTAGTTGCAAAACAGCCTAACAGCAGGTCTCCCAAATCAGCCTTGCACAAAAGTTTTGTAAAATAATAAAAAACAGACTTTTATACGTCCAAAAATTACAAACTCGGACTTTTCAGAAACTAGACTCGACCTAGTATACTGTAGAATCAACAATTGTATCAAAACATAATATTAACATCGAGTTACAGCCGTCCAAACCCTAAATCATCAACAAACAACATATTTACACTTAGGGTTTATGATTACAGGTTTAATCATATAATTAAATGATAGAATGGATTAGATATGGTGTTTATATTACCTAATTAGCTTCTTAACTCTTCGATCAAGCTTGAAACCGACTTGTATACGTGTGTGTGTGTGCCTTGTGGCTCGGTCGACGAGAGAGGAGAGGGGAGGGGGGCTGCCGCCAGGTGAGAGGGGAGGGAGAGAGGGGATTAGGGTTTAGGTTATTAATATGTTGTTTATATATATAATTATGTTACACTTAACCCCCTTAAGCTTCTAATTAATCAATTTCTAGCATAACATAGACTTTTGCATCTTGAGTTAATGTTTTACATATGAATATCAAATAACACATAAACCTAACACATAATTCTCAAATACTTATTGTTTGGATGTTTGTCGTTTATTCACCAATGGTTTGCGTCAACTCGTTTGCGTTTCGGTGCAACCCCGAAAGACTACATGTGTAGTGATTTTCAAGCGTCATTTAAAAACCTAGTTTAAATGTAATGAGATGTGCGTTATAGATCAAGTGATCTTAAGTTTGAATTGACGGAGTTTGAATTAACGGAGTTAACCTGAAATTGACGAGTGTCACATCATTCCCATGTTGAAAGAATTTTCATCCCGAAAATTTGAGTCAAGTCGCGATGGGTGTCTGAAAAAGCAAGAAAAATTTTCAGTTTGTCATATCATCCCCTAGTAGAAAGAAATTTTGTCCCGAAATTTAATTCATACCTCCGGTGGTTTCTGACGGTTTGACGGCTTTCGCGGTTTTCGGTGTTTAGTCAACCCTTCAAAAAGGTGAGGATACTTTTTCATCATTTGGTCATCGCGTTCCCACGTGAACTCTGGTCCACGTCTCGTGTTCCAACGAACTTTAACGATTGGAATTTTGCTGTGCTTGAGTGTTTTGGTTTCCCAATCCAAAACTTCGACTGGTTCTTCAATGAAGCGTAGCTGTTAATCAACTTGCAACTCGTCCAAAGGGACTGTTTGGGTTTCATCGGAAAGACATTTCTTCAAATTGGATACATGGAATACATTTTGTACGCTACTGAGTTCCGTTGGTAGATCCAGTCGGTATGCCACCGGACCAATGCGCTCAGTTATCCGGTAACGGCCAACGTATCGTGGATTGAGTTTGTTTCGCTTTCCGAAGCGAACCACACCTTTCCAAGGTGAGACTTTGAGTAATACTTGGTCGTTCACTTGAAATTCAAGAGGCTTTCGGCGCTTGTCGGCGTAACTCTTTTGGCGATCTCGTGCTGCTGCCATACGGTTTCGGATTTGGTCAATCTTTTCAGAGGTTTCAGTACTAGTTCTGGACCAGTGATTTGGCTATCACCCACCTCTGCCCAGCAGAGAGGTGATCGACACTTCCGTCTGTACAACGCTTCAAATGGCGCTGCTTTAATGCTTGCGTGGTAGCTGTTATTATACGAAAACTCTACCAAAGGCAAGTGAGGTTCCCAACTTTTTCCGAAATCCAACACTCATGCACGCAACATGTCTTCCAATGTCTGAATGGTGCGCTCACTTTGCCCATCCGTCTGAGGATGGTATGCTGTGCTCATATCAAGGCGGGTGCCTAGTGCGCTCTGTAGTGACTTCCAGAAGTGTGAAGTGAAACGGGAATCTCGATCAGATATGATTGAGACAGGTACTCCGTGTCTAGACACTACTTCTTTTGTGTAGACGCGAGTCAGTCTTTCCATTTTGTCAGATTCTTTGATTGCTAAGAAGTGTGCAGACTTAGTCAACCGGTCAACGATCACCCAGATGGTATCGCATCCCGTCGGTGTTTTGGGTAATCCCGTGATGAAATCCATTGAAATGTGTTCCCATTTCCACGTTGGAAGTTCCGGTTGCTGTAGCAGACCAGACGGTTTCTGATATTCTATTTTAACTGTTGCATAAGTCAAGCATTTGCTCACGTAGGTGGCAATGTCGGCTTTTATGTTTGGCCACCAGTAAAGTGCCTTTAGGTCATGGTACATTTTATCTGAGCCAGGGTGGATGGAATATCGGGACTTGTGTGCTTCGTCCATCACTAGAGTTCTCAACTCTCCGTATCGAGGGACCCAAATCTAGTTTTCGAAATATAGGACCTCGTCTAATTTGGTTTCAAGTTGCTTGTTCATGCCCCGCATAAGTTCTGATGGGAGATTATCGTCTTTCAAGGCTTCGAGTTGCGCATCGCGGATCTGATCGGGTAAGTTGGCGTGAATCGTGAGTTGTAATGCTCGCACTCGCCTAGGTTTATCGGTTTCTTTTCTGCTGAGAGCATCGGCCACTACATTGGCCTTGCCAGGGTGGTACTTGATGGCACAATCATAATCCTTAAGCAGCTCGACCCAACGACGCTGGCGCATGTTCAGCTCCTTCGGATCGTAGATATGTTGGAGACTCTTGTGGTGGTGTAAATGGTAAACTTGGTACCGTACAAGTAATGCCTCCATATCTTAAGAGCAAACACCACAGCTCCGAGCTCCAAGTCATGGGTCGTGTAGTTCTTCTCGTGAATCTGTAGTTTTCGAGAGGCATAGGCTATAACTTTTTCGAGTTGCATCAGCACGCAACTGAGACCTTGTATCGATGCGTCACAATGTACCTCAAAATTTTCTGTTCCCTCGGGAAGGGCTAGGATAGGGGCGCTACAGAGTTTGGTTTTCAACAGTTGGAAAGCGGATTCTTGCGCATCACCCCAATTGTACTTAGTACCCTTGTGAGTCAAAGCGGTGAGGGGTTGAGCAATCTTTGAAAATCCTTCAATGAAACGTCAGTAGTAGCCAGCCAGTCCTAGGAATTGTCGCACCTCAGTCGGAGTCTTCGCTGCTTCCCAGTTTTGATGGCCTCTACCTTGCCGGGATCGACATGGATACCATTCTCATTAATCACATGTCCTAAGAAGTGAACCTCGCGAAGCCAAAATTTGCATTTCGAGAGTTTAGCGTACAGTTGTTCCTTCTTCAGCAATTCCAGAATTAACCTCAAGTGTTCTTCGTGGTCGGTCTGGTTCTTGGAGTAGACGAGGATATCATCAATAAAAACAATCACAAACTTGTCGAGGTACGCCTTGCATACTCGATTCATGAGATCCATAAACACGGCTGGTGCGTTGGTTAAGCCAAAAGGCATAACCGAAAACTCGTAGTGACCGTACCGAGTTCTGAAAGCCGTCTTTGAAATGTCTTCTTCGCGCACTCTTAATTGATGGTAACCAGATCTCAGATCGATCTTCGAGTAGTAACTCGATCCTTGGAGTTGGTCGAACATATCATCAATTCGGGGTAAGGGATAACGGTTCTTGATCGTCACCTTGTTCAGCTCTCGGTAGTCGATGCACATGCGGAAACTCCCGTCCTTCTTTCGGACATATAAGACATGGGCTCCCAATGGTGATGAGCTAGGTCGGATAAAACCCTTATCCAACAAATCTTGCAATTGAGTGGACAACTCCTGAAGCTCTGCCGGTGCGAGCCGATACGGGGCTCGTGCTATGGGTGCTGCACCGGGGGTCAATTCGATTTGGAATTCGTCTTGCCGAATAGGTGGGAGTCCAGGAAAATCCTTCGGGAAGACTTCTGGAAAATCTCGCACAATCGGTATGCCTTCGATTTGTTTCTCCTCCGCGGGTTTCTCAACAATATGGGCTAAAATCGCCGGATAACCCTTTCGTAAATATTTCTGCGCCTTCATGAGGGTGATGACGCTGGTGGTCATTCCGCTCTTCTCGCCCTGGATCGAAATGATCTCGCCGGAAGGGGTAGTGATGTGGACTATCTTGTCGTGACATATAATCTCCGCTCGGTTCTCGGATAGCCAGTCCATGCCGACAACGACATCGAAACTACCAAGTGTAAAAGGTATGAGGTCGATATCAAAAGTATGACCTGACAGTTTCAACTTACATCCCGCAAGTACATGAGTTGTTTATACAGACTTACCGTCAGCTAATTCGACAGGGAACTTAGCATCTAACGGGGTTGGAGTTAAGTCTAAGAGATTACTAAAGGCTTTCGATACAAAACTCCTATAAGCTCCAGTGTCAAACAAAACAGAAGCAAAACAGTCGTTTACAGGAAACTTACCAGTAACCACATTCGGATCGTTGCGGGCCTGGCCCGACCCAATGACGAAAGCTCTATCTTTACCACTGCTTCCGCCACCGCTGCTGCCTCCATTGTTCTCATTCTGCTTTAGTTTGGGAAATCCTTCTTGAAATGACCCTCTTGACCACACTCGAAACACCCTTTAGTCGCCGTAGGTTGTTTAGGAGCACCCTTTGCCGCTAGGTCTCCCCTACATTCCTTGGCCTGATGACCATTTTTCCGCATCTCAGACACTTGATACGGTCGCATGGCCCAGCATGGTGATAGTTGAATTTGTTGCATTTCGGGTGTTTCCCAGCATAGCCGCTCGAACCCTGTCCGCCACCGTTGTTTTTATTGTTGGAACCCAGATTGTTGAAGTTTCGAACGAGTTCGGGCTTACGGTAGTGTTGTTGCTGTGGGGGGTTCGATGATGAGGACCTGACTTTGTCAAATTTTCTCTTTCCATTACTCGGGTTGTTGTTGCTGTTGTCAGTGCTCGGGTTGTCACGGGTTTTAGAGGTTGAACCTCTAGGTGGTAACGCACCTTGTGTCACTGCCTGATCCGTCAGTTTGTGAGCTAACCGGATCGCTTGTTGAATTGTAGCCGGTTTGAAGACGTCACCATATCCTGAATTTGTGGTACAAACCCATCGATATACATCTCGATTCTCTTACTTGACGGGTCTACCATCCGTGGACACATTACTGCTAGCTCGTGGGAACGGGTGGTGTAGGCTTCAATCTCGGAACCCACCATTTTCAACGACCAAAACTCAGATTCCAACTTTGCGATTTCCTCTTTAGGACAATACTCTTCCCGCATCACATTCTTGAACTCTTCCCAGTTCATAGCGTTCACCAATTCCAATCCAAGAATTTGCACATTGGAGTTCCACCAAGTGAGAGCAGAATCTTCCAGTGTTCCAGCAGCAAATTTGACCCTACTGGCAGGTGGATAGTTACACATCTCTAAAGCTGATTCGGCCTTCTCAGCCCAACGCAGGAAACCTATGGCTCCCTCAGTGCCCTTAAACGAATTGGGCTTGCAATCCAGGTAGTTCTTGAAAGTACACGCTCCAATTGGACCTCCGGCTTGATTCTGAACATGTACGGCTAGAGCTGCCGCCGCATGGTCATTCAATAGGGTTTGGAGTTCTGCGGCGGTTAGGTTGATGTTACCGCGACCGTGTCCAGCGTTTCTTCCAGTCATTTCCTAGAATCACAGCATAAGATGTTAGACATGAATTCTCGGTTTCATATGCAACACACCAAACATGTAATAAAAAGATGGGTAAGAAATAAATATAAAAGAAGTAAACATCACATCACAACCATATAATAATCCAAATAATAATTCATGATTAAAACCATTGTATTCGCTACAAAGTATTTAAAACCAATCCTTATAATCATAGAAAATAAAAGTTTGGATGGAGACAACCCCTCCATCTTAGGTTATCATCGTTAGATGTCATTGTCTGAGGACACCTCTGAGTGTGCCTCTGGCTCAGCCGGTTCTTCCTCCGGTTCCTCTTCGGGTTCCTCCTCGGGATCTTCCTCGGGTTCTTCCTCAGGTTCTGCTGCATTCTGAGCAATTTGTGTCTGTAAGATATCGCATCGCTCTAGAGCTATCTCTGTCTAGGATCTCGCCACAAGGAGTTGCTCTTGCAAATCGATCATCTCTTCTTGCATTTTTCTCATAATCTTCATCTGCTGATCATTAGTATCTTGCATTTCCTACATGGCCGCTATGAGGCGGGAAATTTCCTCCCTAGCCTCGGTTCCATCTCTTTCAATCCGGAAACGTTCGCTCTCGCCGAGCACATGAAACCCGCGTCATGTTCTAAACTGGAAACGACAGCTGCGAGAACACGCTCTATAGGTTCGGTTATGGGTGGTAGGGTGTTGGGGTAAGCAGGGCGGCTCGGGTGAGGTAGTAGGGGAACTTGTTCGCGATAAACCATTCGCCTGATCAGACTCGGGTACCAATCCCAGCTAACGTCGTCGTCGTACATGCCTCCAGATAGGCGATACCTCTTCGGTGCAGGGGCTTCTTGTTCCGGGGCTACTCGGGGTGGCGATGAGGTAGGTAGCTGTGGTTCCTTTCCATGAGCATGAGTCATCTGGTTGGATGATGATGATGGTGACGTCGACATCCCTATAGGATAAGTCATGTATGCGCGTGTATGAGTGAATGAGGTAAAGAGATATAGATGACGAAAGACTGTTGGTACATGTGTGTCAGTAGTTCATAGTCTAGCATTTGTAATCGAGTCTGTAATGTAATTATGTTTTGTTTATGTTTGTTTTGTAATGCGCGAAGTTGTCAACAAGTTCGCTATGGCGAACTTGTTGAATCAGCGAAGTTATTGACAACTTCGCCTATGGCGAAGTTGTCGTGTATATAACTGTTTCGCTGAAACAGTTTGAGTGGTGATCGTTTTAGGGTTTGTTTCAGTGTGTTTCGTATTGTTACGTGTCATCTTCTGTAATAGTGACCGTGAGTCACGTGTTCGGTTATCAATATAACGTGTTTGATTTATTGCTCGTGTGATTCTATCTCTACACTCGTAACTACCTGCGCAGGGATTCCGCACCTGCGTTGTTAGCGATATCCCGTGTACGATCCGTTCAAGGAACCTACAATTGGTATCAGAGCCAATCGGCTCGATTGTGAGGTTCGGGATTTCACGCGGGTGTAGAAAACGTCTCGTTTGACCTATTCGCGGGACGTGTTTTTGTTGGGATTGAGTTTTGCTAGTGCTTGACAGTCATTTTCAAGCCTTTGCATTGATCGGGAGCTGCTGGATTGACGAAAACAGATCTGAACAAACTTCCCTGTTCATCGGGCGAAGTTACCGTTCATCGGGCGAAGTTACCATTCTTCAGGCGAAGTTGCCGTCGATGGAATTAGGGTTTTTGGCGAAGATATAAGGATTAGCGAAGTTAACTACAACTTCGCTCACTTCATAAGTTCGCCTTAGCGAAGTTATCCGCAACTTCGCTTCATACCCAAGTTCGCTCAACTCATAAGTTCGCCAGAGCTAAGCGAAGTTATTCTTAACTTCGCCCAATTCAAGCGAATTTAAGATCTCAGCGAAGTTCTCTTTCAGCGAAGTTAACCTTCAAGCGAAGTTATTCTTAACTTCGCCAACTGAGCTGTTTTAATATTTTTTTTTGTTTTTCCAGGTTTTTCAGGTTTTTGCAAGGATGTCGTCGATCAATATCTCCGATTTGGTCAAGATGGAAGTAGAAGCGGGGTCTGCCACTAAGGCCCCGAGGCTTATGAAAGGAACTGACTTCGTGGCATGGAAGGATAGATTCATCCAATACATCAAATACCAGGATGCCAAAATGTGGGTGTGCATCCAGGATGGATATATCCCTCCTACTATGCAATACGAAGGCCGTGACGTAGTTAAGAAGTACAGCAAAATGGAGGACGAAGAAAAGAAAATGTACGAGGCCGAAAGCAAGGCCCATGCTGCGATAACAATGGCACTTCCTCAAGAAGTTCTCCATACGTTCCGAAAGTACACTTCTGCAAGAGAGCTTTGGGATGCTCTTGAAAATAGATTCGAGGGGAATGTGGGTATCCGTGCATCGAAGGTAAAACTTTTGAAGACTCAGTTCTCCGTCTTCAAATTTTTGAAGAACGAATCGCTGGATGATATTATCACCAGATACTATCATCTAATGACAGAGCTTAGCAATTATTCGATTGCTTACCGAGAAGAAGAGATCGTTGAAAAACTTCTCGATGCTCTCCCACCGAAGTGGGAAATGTACACCGTTCTTATGAGGGAAGACAGAGACTTTCCTAATTATGATCTTGAAACGGCAGTGAACAAGCTCAGAACTTATGAGCTTAATATGGTTCGAAAAGAAACACCTACAGATCAGATACAAGACCCTGGTATGTATGGTGCAAAGGTTAACTCAGGCTCAAGTTCAAGGCCTGAATCTGCTGCTTATTACTCTAAAGGGGAGTCAGGCTCTGACTCGTCTCATGAAGGAAACGTTTCTGTAAACACGAATGGTGATGTATGTTTCGTTGCTGGAGGATCTAGTACTTCAAAGCCTCAAGCATCCACAAGTAGTTTTTCTGCAAATGCATCAAGCAATAGTTATTCCAAGATGCCTATGAGTGTAAAATCTGCTGAAGAGCAGTTTGCAGTCTATGCATCATTTATTGCTTCCTACGAAAACTACATCCAGGGGAAGATTGTGGACCCTGCTGTACTAGATGAGGATTACGACCAGATCGATGCTGATGATCAGGAGGAGATGGACTTGCAATGGCAAATGGCAATGATTGTGAGGCGTGTGAAACGGTTTATGAACAAAACTGGGAGAAAGTTTGTTGGTGGTCGGCCTGGGTTCGACAAATCCAAGGTAAGGTGCTATAATTGTCAACAGTACGGGCACTTTGCCAAGGAATGCAGAAATGAGAGGGTTGAACGAGGACAAGGTCGGCCTACACAACATTCTGGAATTAACAGAGAGATTAACGCCATGTTGACCAGAGAAGCAGGTGAGTACAACTGGAACCTGCATTCAAGTGGTTCTGGTGAGCAAGCAAACATGGCTGAGACTGAATGTGAGAAGGTTGATTGAACTGAGAAAGCTATTGAAGAAGAAACAGCTTTCATGGCAAATGACAAGGACACTCGCTCCGAGGTAAGAAATAAAAATATTTGTACTAATTGTGAAAATTTGTCTGAGCAACTAACAACTTTGACTGATCAGTACGTCCGTTTAGATGCTGACTTTAAAACTATTAAAGAAGATCACCATTTTACAAAAGCAAGAGAAACAAGTTATAAAATTAAAATAAAAGCATGTGAAAAAGACATTCAAAGCTTAAAGCTTAAACTTGCTGAGAAAATTGAAATAATTGATCTTAGTTATGAAGTTTTGAAGAAAAAAACTAAAGTGATTGCTGATCGGGATAAACAGATTGCTGACCACCAGGTAAAGGTGGTGGAACTGAACCGCAAACTTGAGCAGTTCAGGAATTCCTCGGCAATCCTTGATCACCTTGTGAGTGATCCAGGTACCTCTGCAAAGAGGGGAGGAATCGGATATCACGAAGTTCCACCACCCTTTAACCACAACTATACTTATAATCCAAGTGTTCAGAAATCTATTGATTTCGAGGTTTCTCAGACAACTCCTATCAAGATTACAAGTGTTGAACCAAGTGTTAGCTGTGGCGAAACAAGTTCGCCTGTTTCTTGTGTGAATATTTCTGTTTCAAGTCCAGTCTCATCAGATTCGGATAAGTTGTCCGAATCTGGTCAGACAAAAGAGAAGGTAGGTTTACCCACCGATGGAGATAAAAATAAAGTTTCTAAAAAGAGTTCTCCACTCAATCCGTACGTCCCACCTTATGTGAGACGAACGGCTGGTAACACTGCCTCTACATCCAAACCAACATTTGACAAGAAAATGGAGAGTCGATGTTGCTTTAGATGTAACAAGTTAGGACATCTAGTTGCAGATTGCCCTTTGAAACCGAGATTTAGAGATGAGAAGCCAAATAAAACTGAGTATAAGCGTCATTATGCTACTGCTAAAAATGAAAACTTTAAAAAATGCCAAAATGTATCGAATTCATGTTTTCATAAAACCAAACCTCAGTTTTACAACCAAACCACAAGATATAACACTTTCAATTCTCAAAGGTTTGGAAGGCATTACACTCAATCTGCAGGGAGATTCCCTAACAGGACTTACAGAAATTATCCTGATGCTAACTTGAGAAAGCCAGGGTACGGGATGTATCGATCCAAGACCAATTGGTCTTGGGTCCCAAGATTCTAACTCTTTGTTTTATTGTGCAGGAACAGTTGAACAGGGCTGCCAACAATCTTTGGATTGTAGATAGCGGCTGTTCCAGGCACATGACGGGCAACAAACACTTGTTGCAAGATTTAAAACCTGTTCAGGGAGCAAGAGTTAGTTTTGCTGGTGAAAGCGGTGGAAGGATTACCGGTAGAGGAACTGTGTCGAATGGGAGAATGACACTTGAAAATGTAAATTTTGTGGAGGAATTAAAGCACAATCTGCTGAGTGTGTCGCAGATTTGTGATAAAGAATACACTGTCCATTTCACTAAGAATGAAGCGATTGTATTGAAGCCTGGTTTTCATATACCAGAAGAATGGATAGTAATGAAAGCTCCACGTGAAACGAATACATACGTGATGGATATGAGGTCTACTGAAATGGTCACCGGAGAATCCTGTTTAATGACAAAGGCAAGCGAATCAGAATCAGAATTATGGCACAGGAGAATGGGACATATTCATCTTCGTAAGATGAACTTCATTGTCAAAAATGGGCTTGTGATGGGCGTTCCCTTAAAGAGTTTTAACTTTGAAGATAAATGCATAGCATGCAAGAAGGGAAAACAACACAAGAAAAGCCATCTCACCAAGACGATCAACTCAATTGCTGGTACTCTAGAACTACTTCATATGGATCTCTTCGGTCCGGTGAATGTACAAAGTCTAGGTGGTACTTCTTACTGCTTGGTGATAACTGATGATTACTCGCGATACTCGTGGGTATATTTTCTGAAAACGAAAGACGAGACGACTCAGATGGTGAAGAATCTAATTACAAAAGTCGAGAACGTCATGAGTAAATCAGTTAAATTCATCAGAAGCGACAATGGGACAGAGTTCAAGAACTTTGAGATGGAAATCTTTTGTCTTCAGAAGGGTATTGAGCATCAATACAGCGCTCCGTATACTCCACAACAGAACGGAGTAGCTGAAAGGAAGAACCGAACGTTGATTGAAGGAGCCAGAACTATGCTGGCAGACTCAAAGCTTCCTGTGATGTTCTGGGCTGAAGCAGTTGCTACAGCCTGCTATGTTCTGAATCGGGTGTTAACCGTTAAGAGACTTGGAAAGACCTGTTACGAGCTTATGCACGGAAGGAAGCCCAACTTGTGCGGTCTTGAACCTTTTGGGTCTCCTTGTTCGATTTTGAAGACTAATTCGAAATTTGGTGAAGTAGCTGATGAGGGAATCCTAGTCGGTTATGTTGTTGGGACTCCCAACAGACGGGTCTTCAATACGACAACTTGCAAGGTGGAGGTGGTTTGTAACACCGACATTACTAGTTACCAACCGCCAAAACCAAGCAATGGACCTGCTGAGCTGTTTGACTATGTTAAACTTTTTAAGTCGTTTAAACGTACCTACTTTGGAAATTTCTGAAGAAGACGAAAGAGCAGTGACGAAGATGATATTTGATGAGGAAGAGGAGGTAATGCAACATCAGATGACAGAAAGATCTCAGCCTTCCACATCAAACCCTATCGATACCCCTGCGGCCTCAACTGAAGATGAGTTTATTAATCCTTTTCACTCTCAGCCTGAAACTACTATAGATGAGATCTCTTCAAACTTGGAAGACAATTTGCATGTCGGTGCTGTTCCGACCACGAGAATTCACAAAGATCACCCATTGGAGAATGTTATAGGTGATGTGTCCTCTGGTGTACAAACCAGAAGTAGCCTGAATGAGCACACCTGTGTTTATTCAAGCATAAAAGAAACGGGTATAATGAATGAATGTTTGTACTCCTGCTTTATAAGCCAAATTGAACCAAAGAATTATCAAATGGCTTTAAAGGACAGCTCGTGGGTCGAAGCCATGCAAGAAGAGTTGGCTCAGTTCGAAAAAATGGAAGTTTGGACCTTGGTTGAAAAACCAAAGAATGTGCATGCTATAGGCACGAAATGGGTGTTCAAGTGCAAGAGAGATGATAAGGGAATTATCGTGAGAAATAAGGCGAGGCTGGTTGTTAAAGGTTTTAATCAGCAAGAGGGTATTGATTACAATGAGGTGTTTGCTCCTGTTGCCCGGTTAGAAGCGATTCGATTGTTTTTGGCGTTTGCTGCATTTAAAAAGATGAAGGTATTTCAGTTGGATGTGAAGAGCGCGTTTCTAAACGGAAAAGTTGATGAGGTTGTGTATGTTGAGCAACCTCCGGGTTTTCCTGACCCAGACTTTCCGGATCACGTATACAGGTTGAGCAAGGCGTTATATGGGTTACATCAGGCACCTCGTGCCTGGTATTCAACGTTATCGGACTACTTGCTGGAAAATGGTTTTGAAAGAGGATTGATTGACAGTACGCTGTTTGTGAAGAGAGAAGGATGTGACTTCTTACTGGTTCAAGTCTACGTGGATGATATCATTTTTTGCTGCATCAAGAGTATCCATGTGTCAGGATTTTGAGGCTGTCATGAAGAAACGATTCGAGATGAGTGCTATGGGTGAACTAACCTTCTTTCTAGGATTGCAGGTTGATCAGAAGAAGGATGGGATGTTCATTCATCAAACAAAGTATGTTCATGATGTGCTTAAAGGATTCAAGATGGAGGACTGTTCTCCATATGACACCCCAATCTGCGTCAATCACAGATTGGGCGCTGAATCAGACGGTGACGCAGATGTGGACCCTACTCTGTATCGGGCGATAATAGGTTCATTAATGTATTTAACTGCTTCTAGGCCCGATATAATGTTTTCTGTTTGTCTTTGTGCTCGTTTTCAGGCAAACCCAAAGGAATCTCACATGAAAGGTGTGAAGAGGATTTTGCGGTATCTTAAGGGCAAGCCGAAACTAGGGTTGTGGTACCCAAAGGGAGGAGACGTTGAACTGGTGGCGTATACAGATTCTGATTATGGTGGCTGTAATCAGAGTCGGAAGTCAACAACAGGAGGCTGTCAGTTTCTTGGAGGAAGATTAGTTTTCCTGGCAGTGCAAGAAACAGACATCAGTTGCAATTTCAACATGCGAAGCTGAATACATAGCAGCATCCAACTGCTGCTCTCAGGTTTTGTGGATTCAGCAACAATTGCGCGACTATGGTCTGAATTTCTTACTTACTCCTATTTTAATTGATAACACTGCCGCCATCTCAGTAATTAACAATCCCGTGAAGCACAGTAAAACTAAGCATATTGACATTCGTCATCACTTCATACGGGATTGTGCTGAGAAGAAACTGATAAAGATCGAAAAAGTTGATACACTTGAAAATTTTGCTGACTTGTTTACAAAAGCGTTTGATAAATCCAGATTTCAAAACCTAATTGAGCTAAACGGGATGATCAATCCCGAGTAACCATGTCTTTGTTAAAAAAAAAAAAAAAAAAAAAAAAAAAAAAAGAAAAAAAAAAACATGGGTCATTTTTGCTTAAAATTAGTCGGTTACCTCAGTTTGATGGACATATCCTAGGATATGTTTTGGTCCTCGTTTCAACTTAGAGAATGAGGATAGCCATTAACCGGAAGACTGAAAGTGACCGGGGCAGCTATGACGTGTGTTCTTTCAGTTGCTGAAAATTAGTCGGTCATACTTAGTAAGAAGGACACATACTTGTATGTGGTCGGTCCAGTTGATCCATTGGATCTTCAGGATAGCCGTTTACCTGACGACTTTGACGTGATTGGGGCGATTGAATTTAAAGTTTTTTTTAGGGAAATGAAATTAATTTTCAAGTCTGTTACTTCGTATGAAGTTCTATGCTGTGTTTAACAGAAAATTGATCCAACCTTGGAAAATGATATATATACTGATTGTGTGTGCTTAACTAGTGAAGTTATTAGGCTTAAAAGGCTTTAGAACAGTCATTGTATGTCATGGTAATTTTTATGGTGCGTAAAAGTGTATGTGATACTAACTTAAATTTACTCGAATTTATGTGGAAACTCCTTAAGAGTTTTGTATGTCTTCATCATATCTTTTCGAAGGATAGGCAGAAAAGCGACTACCCAGTCATACACGAGCCCGTGAGTGTTCTGATTCCCGTGAAGAAAGCATTTCAAGATACTGCAGTGATCCAGATTCGGGACTTGCAGTGATTTAGTACTCCGAAGTCGATAAAAATGTTTAATTCAAAAAAAAAAAAAAAAAAAAAAAAAATATATATATATATATATATATACGTGTATATTTTTAAATACTTATGAGACATAGTAACAATCAAGACTTCTCAAGTCTGGAGTTAGAAGAAAACGGGAGGCAGACATAGTGTATCTACAAGATAATCAGACATTATGGGTCGAAGTCAATTCGGGGTGACTTGGGTATAGCCAAATACGCTTTGAGAATAGATAGAAGACATCATTATCTCTGAGATGTTGCCAACTTAAACTTTTGAGCTTAACTGAACCTTAATCCGTATCACAGAAACGATGAAAACCATTTACGTTATTTACATGCTTACAACCTGTGTCTCTATGTCATAATACAGCTAAACACGGATCTAAGTGACAGTCACATCGTTAGTATGATTCCTGTTAGGATCTTTTCTAAAACGTAGTGGTCCCTGACTAGACTGAAATTTGATCCCTTATTTCGTTAAAATTTTTTCTAAGTTTTTTGTTTTTTGTAGTTATATTATTGTTGGTTACTAGATCTTGATCATATTTGTTTAACTCTTTTTGGTAATTTACAAGGTTAAATTCTAGATTATTCAAACTTAAAGGGCTGATTTTGAAAATTACGGGCGAAGTTGTTGAATTCGGCAAAGTTGTGCTTAACTTCGCCTTGGCGAAGTTAAGCGTAACTTCGCCTGAACCAACTCTGCCCTATATAAGGGATTGTAAACAGTAACAGTATCATTTTTTTCGAATTACCGGCGAACTTGTTCTAAACACCATTACATCCAGATCTTATTCTTCACTTTCGATTTCGATCTTGTGTTCCTAGTTTCTACTATACTCGTGGTATGTGTTGTCAATATCATCCAAACTTACTCGTTCGTTATAGTTTTACCCGGTTCGAGACCTCGGGTCGTCGAACCTTCAAAACCAAGTTTTTCACCTTTGTGTTACGTGTTCATGGACGTCCTTCACGTCTCAATATCATTAATCCATGCCGTTCTTCATTGGTGGATCGTTAAATCGGTCCGAAACGTCGGATATAACTTGTTTGAATCTGAACAGTCGCCGGTTCAGATTCAGGCGAAGTTAAGGTTTACGCGAAGTTATTCTCAACTTCGCCAGTGGCTTAAGTTCGCCTTCAGCGAAGTTATCCACAACTTCGCTTGAAGCTTAATTTCGCCTATGGCGAAGTTATCCATAACTTCGCCTTGAACACAACTTCGCCTATTTCAAATTTTTTATAAGATTTTAGACGAACTAAACGAAGTTGTTCCCAACTTCGCCTCACCTTTAAATTCGCCTGTCCATCCCACACATCGCTCATGGTACACAGCGAACTTGTGAGATGGTTATATGGTCTCTAACTTGATTTGTTTTGTGCAGATATGGCTGCTGTTGGAGGTGCTGGAGGTGATGATGGTGATGAGCAACGACAATTCTTCGCAGCCCATAACCAATACATCACTTTGGATCCAGACGCACGAGGCGTTGAAGACTATAGGGAGATTATCACATTTCTCCAACGATCACGAGTTTTTCACGCGATCACTAATACACTACCCATATCTCTGCCCAACATTCAAGATTTCTGGCAGACGGTGTATTATGATTGCAGACCTGAGCCTCCAGTGATGCGAGCAACTGTCAATGGTCAAGACATACAGTTTTCCTCGGAAGACATACGGTTGGCTCTGCAGTTCGGTGATGAAACGAGAGACGACCCAACGGAATTCGTAGCTCCTTTCCGTGACGGAGCTTACTTAAGGATGGGTTATTCGGGTCCGCTGGGGGACTCGCAGAGGAGGAAAGGCTTTCTGCTGGATCAATGGCGCTTTTTGATGCATGTATTGATAGTATGCATGTCCGGCAGAAAGGCAGGAACAGACGGGATGGGTGCGACGATGCAATCGGCTATGATTGCGCTGACTTACAACCGCAGATATTCTTTTA